>NC_048901.1:23002983-23060986 GCF_011077185.1 Oxyura jamaicensis | reverse complement strand
AAAAAAAAAAAAAAAAAAAAAAAAAAAAAAAAAAAAAACACCTACATTTCTCTTCTCTATATTGTGTTGAAAATTAAGTGTATTTAGGTCTATTTTAAAAGTTGTATCATACAGTTGGAAAAACAAGGGCATTTAGTTCTGATATTTGAAATTGTGCATCCTAGAAGTATGAAATTTTGAGGTGATTGCATGTATTTCTAGACCTGTCTGTGTCCGGAGCAGTGTACACAGTGTTGAGATTCCATCCCAAGAGGTCTTTAATACAATTAGTACTATATTTTAACAAAGATGATATGTGAGTATTTAGGTCACTTCATGTCTCTGCTAGAGACAATTGATGTTTGGATTTCATAACTTTTTTTATATATATTTCTACATTTTTATTTTCCTGTTACCTTTGTGGAAAAATCCTGAAGGAATTTATTAAGCTGAGTGAGGAGAAGAATGTCACTTCTTGCAGAATGTGTTTTGCCATATTGTCAGAAAACAGGGTTATTCTGATAGTGGAAAAATGGAGATAGCTATGATTTAAAGAATAGAAAGAATTCATGACAGGAGTGGAGATCTGTCCTTGCTGGGAGCCTGCATGATGTACTTGATCATGGGTATTGATTCAGCCCATCAAAATGTATTGTAGTAAATGTAGTTTATGCTTTGACCTTCAGCCAGCTCTCAGCTGAAATGGAAAAACATGGTACAGATACTTACCGATAGGTCTACTTATCACTTTCTCTAAGGAAATACAGGATGGATGTATGAATTAAAGCAACTGTGCAATTGGGAGAGTGAGGTAGAGGCAGGAAGGACTTTCCAGTGGAAAAAAAAGAGGGAAATCTCTTCTACAGACATTTCTATGGATAATATTCAGCTGTACTACTTCAGACGAAAGAAAATTACACACCCTGGAGAACAAATGTGCTCCCTTCCTCTTCAATTCCATTGTTTTTTTTTTTATTAGATAATAATTTTTTAGGACTATTCACTGATCTTGGAACTTGAGTAGCCACTTCCAGGTATTCAAGCTACACAGAAACACTGAGTCAGAGTGGTAGTTTCTATCAGTAGCAAAGATTAAGGATGCACCTAAATGACAAGAACAATGAAGTTATGATGAAGAGAGGAATTAGCATCACTGTATAGGCAAAGAAAATACCAGGTTGGGATAAGGGACTCTTAGTATTAGTTACAGAAAAGCAGCCTATTACCTAACCTTTAGCAGGATGATCTAAAGAATAAAAGTATTCTTAAAAAGTCTGCAAAGAATCCTCACCTTTTATATTGAAACTATAACTGAATCAAAAATGTTATGAGCAGGTTAACTAGAAGTTACCATGAATAAGGGCAAACAGCGTGTGTGAATGCTGACAGGATTGACAGTGTATAACTTTGTATAACAGCATTTTATACAGGTATCTGTAAATCCATGTGAAGTGTTAATTTATCAGTTGACTGTGATCCCCTGGTATATTTTAGCTGGTGTGAACTTAGGATGGTTCTTTCTGTTTAAGAATTGTGAGACTGGAAATGACTTACTGTATAAAAACCCTCTTATTCTCTGCTGGCATGCTGAATATGAACAGTTATTCATAGTTCATTCATATTCATATCATATGAAGTATTTCAAAGGAGGTTGTAGAATCCTGTTTTTTATCAGAACTGTTTTTCTACCTTTAAGCCAGGTTCTCCATATCATTAAATCAGCTGCAGACTGATGGCACTGTCTTGTTAGCATGGCATGAAAACAATGCAGTGGTAAGAAATGCCTGCATGTCCCTGTGGCAGTACAGTGTGTGTGCTATAAGATGCTTGTCTTTCATGTCAAGAAGCTGGTGTATGAAACCTTGTGTTTTGAGGGGTGAAAGACAGACATTTATCAGAATGAGTTTTTGATCGAAATAGCCCAGAGGTTCGATGTGTTAAACATGCAGTGCCCTTGGGACATGAATCTATATACATGTGGATCTTTAAGTGGTATAAGGGGCACACAAAGTGCTGATCAATGGATTGCCTCTGCATAAATGAGAGTATTTCTGAGGGAGTGATTTGAGAAGTATGCATAGAGAAAGAGTTGCAAATCTTGAAGCACATCATAGTAATCCTACTTGTTCTTTGGTAGGAAAGAGCATGAAATACTGTAAAAATGGGGAGGGTGTGAATTTGGAGAGTGATTCTGTGCTATAGTCTGCAAATCCTGTGCGTGTTTGTGGCAGACTTATTTAAGGACACACACACACACACAAAAAAAACAGGTTTTTCAGAGGTAAAAATGCCAAAACGCTAATCCATTCTCATGG
The DNA here is from genome assembly GCF_011077185.1 of Oxyura jamaicensis. Classification (NCBI taxonomy): domain Eukaryota; kingdom Metazoa; phylum Chordata; class Aves; order Anseriformes; family Anatidae; genus Oxyura; species Oxyura jamaicensis. Next base: position 23,058,692 of record NC_048901.1, on the reverse strand, counting down.
CAAGAACAGAAAATGGCATACCGATTATTTGTCCTGACAAACTAACAAGAATAGGGAAAGGTACAATCTCATTACCAACTTAATCTTCTGGCACTTCTTGGATGCAGTGCAAGTGATTCTATCAATCTAGAAACAAAAGGATTATTTTTGGGCCAATTATTCAAGCTCAAATACTTTCAACATATGAAGTAGGTTGATCTAAAAACCCACAGCACCGAAGGCTCCTAAGATGGATGGTATTCTGTTGGCAATGCATAATTTGTTTCTTTAATGAGATTATTTGTCATGCAAGTATGCATAGCCTTCTCCCAGATGTGTGTGCTTCTGCTGTTACTGTACAGTGTTTTTTATTGTCTCTGTCGACTTGTCTGGTGTAGCAACCAGCTGAACTTCAGATGACATTCCCGTAAATCTACTTTCATAATTAGGCTTGTGTTTCTTGGTTTTATCCTGTTCCCTCCCATTTATGTTTTTTTTTGTTGTTGTTCCTTGATTTTGTCTTAATAGTCAGAATGAATACTGTGTGATTTGGGAAGGTGGCTGTTTTGTAGAAATACACATGCAAGTCAGGGTAGTCAGTGTTTGGTATTATCCTCCACTTTCACCCTGGAGTTCAGTGTGATGCTGTAGAGGTGAGGGTGCAATGGATGCCTGTGTCCTGGCTGCTGCACAGATGTAATTCCCTGCCTGTCTTGATAAATGCTGCCTGGAGATAATTCCCTGCATTTCCCTTGTTTGGGCTGGAAGTCCTGATGCAAAGTAATTACCATTGATTAGCAGAGGCAGCAGGCACTTAAAGAAGTGATGCTGCTTCTTTGTGCAGAAACCCTAAGTGGTTTCTGTTTGTGGTGTGCTGCCTTTTTTTTGTTTGTTTTTAAGGAAAGTTGTAAATAAATATAGTCTCACTTCACCTGGTGATGGTGTGATGTAAACTGTGGTGAACACGTGAGTAAATCTGTGGTATTGTCTTTTTTCTTTTCCTCTCTTGCTTTTTTCCAGCTAACCAGAGCTCAGTGTTCTTGAGCTCATCTGTCTCTTCTGAGCAGTATGGCCTGAGAGCAGCTCAAAAAGCAATTTTAGTTTAGGCTTCCTTTGTACTGGGGAAGGCAAGGAGAGTGAGCAAGGCTTTGCAGACAGCTTGACTGCTGTGGATCCAGGCAGACACAGAAATGGGCAGCTTAGGTGGCAGGGCTAATTAGCATAAAACTTGTTTGGGGCTAATTAGAATGAAGTAGGATTTGTTGTTTGCTGTGGGGGTTACATCTGTGTTGGCTTTGGCACCCAAACTACCCCCCCGACATGGCCGCCTCCCCCTGACATGGCCCCTTCCCCCCGAGCCTTGCCTTCTTGGTCTTGCATTTCTGTTTTTGTTGTAATTACTGTATGTAATCATGACAACACAATTTAGCTAAATTACAGGGAACTTTATTAAAACAACAACAGCAACAAAACTTGTTCAAGGATGCATTACTACCTGAAAGCTGACCATTTCTGTTTTGGTCAGTGGGTTTTGTATAGCTACAAGAATGGAAGTGGAAAGTTGGTGCAGTTGACCCCTGCTTGAGTGAGGGTGGCTGTCGTAGTGCACCTAGTCAGAGGGAAGTGAATTCCAGATAGAGCAGGAGAATTGTACAAGATCACCCAATTAAAAAGAAATTATGAGATCAGTTTGACTCTATTTTGCATCTCATATTTTGAGCTGCTTTGTAATACTTTCTGATCTGTGCTCCACCCTGCCACAGCAATTTTTGGTTTGTAAGAGAAGTTTCTCATCTTTTCTGGTCTGGCACATCTTTGTACCCAGTAGTCCTCTTCCCCTTGTACATTGTTAAGGTAGAATTCCTGATGTGTGGTTTGTTTTAATTTTACTTTTTAATGGATAAGCTTTTTTAGGGTGGGATGGCAGTGGGCTGGAAGGACAGCTGGAGTGAGCATGCCTGATGTGGCAGTAATGAATAAGGCCACCCACCTGCTGGATGACCCATGTCTGCAGGTCACGCTTGCATTTACACCTTTGTGCTGCCCTTGGTGGTTTTAGCTGCTGTCAGCTTTTCCAAGGAATATGGAAAAATTTCAGTTTTGCATGATGGTCAAGACAGTGGAGCAGTGAGGAGTGCTGAGTTATGTTGTGCAGATTGCAGTAGACCACCTGCCTGGGTTCTCTTTGTGTGTGGGAGACAGCATATTCCACCACAAAGAAATTATCTCCCCCTTTTTCTCAACCCAACATCAAGAATATAGCTGTGCTTAATATTTGACTTTTTCCCTGGATTGTTTAAACAGCTTTCAAACTAATTGGGTTGGGTGCAAATTAACATCTGGCTAAGATGCAGGCCTGAGGCTGACCAATTTATTTTTTTTACTAGCAAAGCAAATTTTACTGAAAAACATCAATTTTCTGTTTGAAAAGCTTTGTTCTGCAGGATTACTGGGTTTAGGTCCTCAGACAGTCACTTCAGTGGTATCGGCATATTAATCACAGCACATGTGGAGTGTTAAATATCACTAAAGATGAAATCCAATACAACTGCAGAAATCTGATCAATTTGCAGCACAGATAGTACCGAGATCCTGTCCACACTGCTGAACCAAACACGGATACGTCCCTGTCAGAAGGGAGCTGTGCTCAACAGCACAGGAATTCAAGCAAATGGCAGAAATCAAATTACTGGGATTGTTTGTTGAGATAGGAGCGGAACCCCTTGTCTGTAGTGAAGCACCAAACTGTGCTATTCTGGATGCAGGAGTGTTTGCTTGAATACTATAACCAGGCAAATACTATTTGATGTCATTGCAGTAGAATAAGCTGCTACTCAAGTTCTTGCTGATCGGGTCTTAGCATTGCCCTCTGCAATGCTTTTGGTTTTCCACCCTCAACATCACAACTGAGGCGGATTTGCAAAGCTACTGTGAGCAGGGAGAGAGCTAACATTTACTGATGGTGTTTGCTCTGTGACTGTTTATAGTATCTGCTTTTAAAATCCTGAGCCAAGTTAAGATCCTTGAATAGCTTGTTAAAACTTCAATTTTCAGGCTTTATATGCAGTCAAGAATAACAGTTCCTTTGCTCGAACAGTCAATAACGAGCATGGCTCAAATTCACATAGCAAGAGATGTGTAACAGCCTAAAATATTTTGCTAATGTCTGTGGTAGCATAACCCTATCCCACTGACTCTTCATGACTCTGGAAGCAGCAAAATGTGAGATGTGATCATTTTGCTTCACCTGGCATGTGTTACGGTGCACCAGGAAAGCCGCCCAATTTTAGACCCCTGCATCGAAGACAGTGGAAAAAATAGAGAAGGGCAGTGGAGAGCCACCAAGGTGATTTGAGAGGTTGGGAACTTGGCATAGTTTAAAGAATTTTTTTTCATTATTATTTTATTTTTTATTTTTTTATTTTTTTTATTTTTTGGTCTAGAGAAGTGAAGGCTTGGATGATCTAGTCTTCCAATACCTAAAAGGTAATTGAAGGGAGATGGAGCATATCTCTTTGTAAGGATGTGCAATGGCAGGACCAGAGGCAGCAGGCACAAGTTATTTCAGATAAAAGTAAGGCAGTGTTTTTAGCAGCAGGCTGGACAAGGTGATCTCCAGAGTTCTTCAGTTTAGCCTTATCTGCATTCCTGCAGTTCTTTACTCCCTGGGGTCAGCCAGGATGTTGTACAGCACAGGAGATTTCTCTCTCCTTTTATTCCTCTTCACAGTGAAAAGGTTCTTATAAGCCTCAGGTTAAAGCCAGTACAGTGTGGTAGCCTGTTGGTTGGGAGGTGGCTTTCTGTGCATTACAATATTTTAAAAATTTAAAATACAGTGCACAGTTTTCCAAACACAGATCCCCTTAGGCTTCTGCTTGAGGAGTTTGATACAAGAATCCTATTTCAAAGTGGCTTCAGCTACATTATGGATGTTTCATCAGAAAACGATTCTGCCAACATATCGCTGGTTGCCTGTGGTGAATGACAGCCACATGGGCCTGAACAGTTGTGAGCCTCTAGCCTTTGTGTCTGTTGTTTGGAAGAGGCGCATTTAAAATCAAGCAAAGTAATTTTTTTATGTATGAGAGTGCAATGTCTGGAAACCCAAGAGTCTTTATTAATTGAGATATATTTCTTCCTCTGCTTTCAGTAGGAATATAGATGTTGTTTTCAGTAGTGCTGGTTTTGAAATCTCCTCATTTTTTCATAAATGGCATGGGTAATCAGTCCTGTGCATTTGAATTACACTGGAATTAAGTTTCAAGTGGAACAGCACGGTAGCTATTTCATTATCTCTGAATTTATTCCAGAATTATGAAACAACATTTTCAAATTTCATTTTCTTATGTAGCTTCTTGAGATAGCACTTGTATGTGACAGGCAGGGTTGCAATATGAACTCTTAATATATTAATTTGAGGAGGCTGTCATTGAAAGGTTTTGAGCTTGGTCATGAATACATATATATTTGCATACCTTAACTAAAACGAAAGGATGTCGGTGCTTAGTCTTGGATTTTCAAAGGAGTTCAGGAAGTTACATTTCTCTCTGAGCATCTTAAACTCCAGATGAAATACCATTTTTTTTTTTTTGCCATGACTTTGCAGTTTCATAACCTTAAGAAATATTGATTATGTAGTAACTGTACTTCAGTGACTAAATGTCCTTTTAAGTCCATCTCCTTGCAGTTATCTTGAAGACTTTGCTCTCCACTATTGTGTCCTAAGCTTGTCAATTCTTATGTAATATTTCTGAAATTCTCTCTAAACAAATGGTGAAAATCTTTAATGTTATGACTTCATCTAGTTTCTCGTCCTTTATCTCCCTGACTTCCTTCTAGTCCTCTTTGAAGCTGCTAAGGTCATTGCCATTGTCTCTGGCACTGACAGCCTCATCAATTTTGTATCCTTTCACTGGTCCACTTTCTTCCTACTGCATCAAGATAAAGCTTTATTTATTTTTATTTCCGATGACTTTATCTTTGTTTTCTGTGTGGTGTCAGCTCTTACTGCATTGTCCTTTGTGTCAGCTCCAAGTGCTTTAGCACTCTGTTATGTGGAGGGTTCCAGTTCTCCAGTGCTGGCTCCCATGCCCATTGTGCCCTCATTGGTAATCTCTTATTTTTTGCACTGCAGAAAGCTTGATGGGGAGGCCAATATATTCAGTCAGTCTGTATTACATGATGTTGATCTTCCTACTACTGATTTTTCCAATGGCTTTCATGAGGTACTGGTGTGCAGCAGCCTGATTCCTTTATTCCTGATGAATTTGTTGTGACTGCGTGCCCATTAAGGGTTTTTTCAGTTTCTCATCTCACTTATTCCAATAAAGCCATTAGTTTCATTTCTGCCGCTTGAGAACGATCCCGGCTCTTGTGAGTGATGCAGAGCCTGAAGACTTAAGCCCTACAAAACGTTGAACTTCTTCAGAGGTGAATGCTGCAGCCTTTGTGACTCACTCCCTCTAGGCACAACATAAAGCCTCTCCATGTGAAAGAATCCACCTCTGTTATTTTTACTGCTAACACCAAAGGCACCTATTGCGCTCTCCACCACAACATACAGCCTTCCCAACAGCCTGAGGGACACGTTTAGTCAACATGCACTTGCTTTGAACAAAAAGTCCCAATTTCTTTAAATGTTTTCAAAGACAAAAAGCTGCTTTCAATATCTGAATAATGCCTCAAGAAATGAGCAAACTGGTTTGTCCAAATAACCATGGTATATAAAGAATTTTTTCTTAAAGCTGCGTGGCATAATATAAAATATAGTCATTGCAAGATAATAAACATCACTTGAATGCTATAATGTGCAGAGGTGCATTTGATGCCATTCCTATAAAGACCAGATTATATTATGGTAATCAGTCTTTTGAGATGCATTGTTATGAAAAAATCTTTTGAGTTCAGCACAGAAGTAATTCAATTCCTTTGATCAGAAGTGTCAATTGCATCTCATAGTTGAGCTCTGAGATCACAAACAAGTCTAATTACTTTTGCATTAGCCATTCAGTATTGAAAGGACTAAAGTACTTCAATAGTACTTATAAAGCATATGTAGAGAATGCTAACAAAGTACCATATGGTACCCAGCTTCTGATTATTCTATAGGTTAGTAAGATTTTTATATCAGCTTGGTAGTACTATACACAATTGGAAGACTTTCCTACCAAGTAATGTCAGATAACCCTCCTTTTCTACCTTGTCTCTGCATTTTGAGAAAGGACAAAGGCATCTCTGGAATTTAAGTACTAGGAAACCTACTGAACCAAGTATCCAGGAAGCTTAGGACAGCTCCACATGAAGATATCGTCTCCTGTGAAGTGTCTTCCTACTGTACAAGGAGACCAAGGAAAAAGGTTTTACTGGTCACTGTAAACTTGTATGCAAAATAGCAAACATTTATCATCTGTTATATCACAGCTTCCTACAGCAAGAGCCTAGCAGGAGGATGTAGTGACATTCTCAGCCTGTGTGCAGAATATGGGATGCTTAATAGTGGTGTTTCAGGGAAACTGAGGTGCACTTGGTTCTAAATATTTTTATCAGCTACTAATAAATAGACTAACTTTGAGCTGGCGTACTAATTTGTGTAAATGGACTATACCCATCCAGACTGCTATGAAATGGGCTATCAATTCTTTTGATCTAATGAAAGGATGGAAAGCTTTTACAGCATCTCATTAAGCCTATGGTGATGTTCAAGTGTAGTGTAAGAACTAATGGTATTATATGTGAAGAAGAACAGCTTAATTAGGAAATACAGGACCTGCTTGCCGATCTGTTCCTCAGTCCTACCACAGGAGAATGCATGCAGGAAAGAGGGGATTTTAGATTTTTCTTGGTTGTGATCTTGGTGAGGAAAGCTCTCCAGCTCCATTCACGAGATGTTGTTGTTGTAGCAGTGAAAGTTGTTAAAATGGGCATCTCATCTGAAGAAACTAATGCAGAAACAAGAGGGCAGGAAATTACACTGCAATTGATAAGTAGCAAACATGCTTGAGTTGGCCTGTAATGTAGTAACTTCACTGTGATAATTATAAGGAAAGTACTTCCTAAAAAGAAGTCATCTAAATGTTAGCAGTTAACTGCATTTAGGACAGGTCTGTAGTTTGGAAGATGTGAGTAGGCAGCCTGTTCCAGTACTTCACAACCCTTTCAGTGCGGAATTTTATCCTAATATCCAGCCTAAACCTCTCCTGGCACAACTTAAGGGCATTTCCTCATCACTTGGTACTTGGGAGGAGAGACTGATCCCCACCTCACTATAGCCCCTTGGAAGTAGTTGTAATGCACAACAAGGTCTCACAACCTTAAGTGAACACAATGCCAAAATCAGCCTTGACCTATGCCTTCTTGAAACCAGCCTGTGGGGCTATAGCCATGCCCTTGTAACCCCTGGTGCTGTGTAACACAGCACCATACACTGCATCTATCTCAGTGAGCACATACAACTGTGTGTCACTGGCCAAAAATTTCCTGGTCTGCTTCAACAGCCATACCTACAAAATAATAAACAAATCTTCTGTACATGTGGCTGTAGCAAATACTTGAAGGTAACTGCTGCATTTCTTTCAGAATTCCTGCCAACTTTAATTAACTGTTTATTCTGAAATGCGGCAAGATTAGCAACTTGTTTGCAATCTGTTTGAATTGTAATACACAAATCAGAACATAGTCCTCCTTGTGTCTTTCGGACAGCAAAACCTGTCATCTGGCTTTCCACAAGTGAATTTGAACTCTGGCCATATTCTCTGCTCCATTTAGCTTCTGCTTTTTTATCGTAGGTTTGGGAACGCTTGCAATTTTTGAACAGTTGGGGGACAATGATTGCTTGACAGGCTGCATACAATTGTCAGAGCTAAAAGCCATTTTTCTAGATATTTCTTTTCAGATATGCCTGTGTCATTTTAGTTTTTCCATGTTAGCTTCTCTTTGTGTCTTCTGCTTGTGAACACTTGGTATCTCTAATTCAGGAGGAAGGCTTCAGTCTCTGTGTGGCAGAAGTTGCCTCTTACTGTCTTACAGTGCTTAGAAGAAGGGGAGATCGCTTCTTGGGGGTGTGTGTGCACATTGGATGCGTGGGCACTGGTGCAAGCACCCAAGAGCTGTACAAACACACAAGTACCTGTCCCTGGCAGACCTTCCATGAAGCTCAAGTTCTTACAGGTTTTCACTATTAATCATTTTATTTGCAGATCTGACCTGTGCCAGAATGCTAAGCAAGGTGTAAGGAAAGTCCACTACACATTCTCCCACTTCAAACCCTACAGTTAAAGTTTAAGCAGGGTGCTGAGAGCAAAGGTTTGGGTTAACAGAACATAGCAAAGCATGCGGGCACCAGCAATGTAAGTGACCGAAATAATAGTTCCCATTCTGGTTGTGACAGAGATTGATGTTTCTGTGCTATAGTGGAAAAAAGCTATTGTAGTTCTAGGAAAAGAAGGGAAAACACGGTGATAATGGAAATTAAGGATAAAAAGTACCGTTATTGAGTTTATTAGATGTTTTTGTAGAATTGTTTTGGATTTGGACACAGTTTGTTTCTCAGGGAAAGGGAGAAGCGAAGTTCTTCATGTAACAGCCATAAAATGCCTTGTGTAAATTTTTGTTGTAATATTTTGGTTAAATGTTGACATTTTAACTCATCACTTCACAGCTATGCATATTCAAGTGAAAACACCAATTATCTCTCTGAAAATGTTTTCATACCAGGTCAGTCTCAAAAACTAGAAAAAAAAAAATCACATGCTGTCACAACCCCTCCATTGAATGCTGCGCTTATTTGCTCTGAGCTCACATCATTTGAGGAAAATAAAAAAGGGAATTTTACCTTGTGCTGCTTTATTAAAGTCTTCATCCCCTGCTGACCCCTCTGTGCAGAGCTGCCCTCCTCCCACCCCCGGGAGGAGCAGGGCCACCCCATGTAACCCCTGGTGTGCTGTGAGGAGGCGAGTTGTAACCGAAGGGGTGCTCGTGAGGCAGCCTTTGCTCTGGGTTTAGAGCAGATCTCATTCATATCCTCCTCTGCTGCAAGTGGGCCAGGGTCAAGTGAAGCACTTAACCAGCAGAGAGGCTCCCTCATGCACGTAGCTGGAGAACTTGGTCCTGCTGCAGCGATAAAATCTCCTAGAGAGCACGGCGAGGGTTCGTGGCTCTGCGGAGGTGGGAACGAGGGTGTTGATTTAAAAATGATCATTTCTTGCCCAGGATGGCAAGAGATAGCAGATCAGCAAAGTGGCCGCCTGCTCTTGCACTTGTTTGAAACAGAATGTAGGTGAGTTACTGCCAGGTATCAAATGCTAATATTATTTCAGTTAATGGGGCCCTTTATGCTTCTCTGAAGGGCCAGCAGAGCTATAGTCATTGCCTGAAGGGCTTTAAAATTTCAAGTGTTTTTGCTTGATCGTTCTGTGAGGTTTGTCTTTGAAAGAAGTCCTGCCACAGGGGAGTCTGCTCTCCTCGATAAGCGGGCGTACAGTAACTCCTCCTGACACTAATGGGAGCTATGCCTGTGTGAGGACCCAGTAATAGATTCCCTATAAGAAAGCTCAGCCTCAAGAATATGAAATGTAATGGGGAAAAGATAAAATTGTAAAAAGCCTGATTCTGCTCTTATCCAACATCAATTGTAAAGTGATGGGAAGTCATAGTTTCCCACATGCATACCTGTGAGGGAGCATTGCATTAAAAGCTGATTTTCTTGGATTTCTTTCTTTCCTGCAGTCAGTCTTCTCCTCTCTGTGCTTGAAGGCTCTACAAGTCCTTCTGGGGTTCATTAACCAAACATGAGTTGAGGGCAGGCTGCCATCACCTCTGCAGCTTCTCTGTCCCCTTCTGCTGGGGCACCATCCATCAAGTGAGCAGGCTGGAGAAAAGCAGGGTAGCTGTCTGAGCTGCCAACCTGAAATAAATCATGCTGCCGAATGAGAATGTCTTCTCGCTCCCGTTTCTTTCTGCCTCATTACTAGGTCAAAGCCTGCAGTCTATTTGCATGGCACTGGAAGAGGTGGGTTTTAGTGCCACCGCTTTCCAAGCCAAAAAAGCTGGAAGTAGGGAGATCTGGGCCTGTTCAGGCCTTGGCAGAAAATGCCTCATGCACATCAGTTGTCCCTGTGCTAGCTGGTCTGGGGGAGGGGATCAGAAATTCAGTGCCATCACCCACAGACATCTGGAAAAAACAGGCAGTTCTGACTTTAACTACTGGGATGGCCTCTACTTCACTGTGTGTGATCCCCATCCTGAGAAATATGTGAATGCTGTCATTTTTTTCCCTGAATAAGGGCTACTAATACTGCTGTGCTGCAGTTGTGTCACTCAGGAGGGTTTGATCTTGGATAAAATTTAGAGGTCCTACTCTGTACTTTGTCTATGACTGGGACGCGTACTCAAGGGAAAGCTGAGTGATGAATTGGAAAGCTGAAAGGCAGAAACATGAAAGAGGAGCCAATTTTATTGCTAGCTCCGTTGCAACTGTTAGATGCCAGAAAGTCAGTCCTACAGGAGCTACCGAAACTAAGGATGTAAGGGGAATCCTTTCCTTGCCACCCACCGTAAAGGAAAAGGAAAGTAACAGTAAGGAGTCTGCTACTCCTTGAATTTTGAAAATATGCTGTATGTGATGAAGCATGACAGATCTGTCTTGAATGACGTTAAGTAAAGGTGCTAGTGCATTCAGAGTTTAATTTATCTAGCTTGAAAAGTGTGTGGACCTTTCTCAAAACTGTTCTGCTTCAAGAAACAGTGATTCTGGGCAAGATGGAATGAGATGATGAATAGTTCTGTAAGCATCCCTGATCACACTGCACAAACAAGCAAACACTCGTGGGTTGTCTTGTTGGAGGTTAAGCCACAGTTCTGAGTTTGTGCTTAAGAAGCAGTGCAGATTATGGGCCATGGGGAGCAAGGCTCTTGTCTTAAAAAAAAATAAATACATATATAGTTATTTACTAGTATGTGTAACAACAAAAGTTAAACACTTCCAACCTTGATTTCTAGGTATCTGACTTTAAAAAGGCCAATGCTGGTTTTGTCATCTTTTTATTTGCTTTATTGAGATTTCATGTGGCTCATGCATCTTGCACTACTTAAGTGAACTCATTAGTATAGCACCTTTAATTTTCTTCTCTCTTTTTACTTTGTCTTCTGATAGCACACCTTGGGACACTTCTTTGCTAAAAACCTTTATTTTAGTCATGTTTTGAGAACTGCCTTTATTTTATTCAAGCACTTTTGGCCAAAAAAAAAAAAGGAAATTGAGATTTGTCCTTAATGGGTCTATTTCCTGTGGAGGTTGTTTTAGGTAAAGATGTTAGACTTCCCAGTTTCTAAATCCTGACTTCCAGTTGTCACGATTACACGTGATATATTAGGATTTAATGCATTTCTGCTCTTCAGATATGAAGTCACAGGAATGTAGGTATTTGGTGTAATATGCCATGCTCCATGTGCTCTAATAGAGGTCGTTATAATGCATGTTTTGGAAGTAGTGTTATTGATGAGCAGCTGCTCTGCAGAACCCAGATTGCCTTTCCAGTGTGCTTTCTGCTCATAAGTTGTTTTCTCTGTGGGAAATAAATTGTTTTCACTGTGGGAAATGTTAGTTGTTTACTAATAAGTTGTTTTCTCTGTGGGAATAGATTCTGAATGCTAAGATAGAAGATGGTACTTCTCTTTGTGTTGTTGAAGGAAATACAACATGCCCTAAGTTCTTCAGCTATTGGGACTTTTTAAGTGGAAGACTTATATTGTCAACCTTGCACTGAGTGTGCTTCTTAGAAGACGTGTGGAATTGGATCTTGAAGCTGTGCAGAACTGGGAGCTTGTGCTTGGCAGGCATTGCTGTCAGGTCCAAGCAGTGCAGGCTGCCTGAAGGAGTCTGCTACTGATGGTAGGTGAGGGTGACTGTTACTGGAATTTGTACTTGTCTACATCTTTTTGAGGGTAAATACCCTGTATTTGCATTTACAAAGGATATATAGTCCTGACATAACCCAGCACTGCAGCTAAATACTGTGTGTTTACTTCCTTCTGTACAAGCCCATCTGCATTCATTTAAAAAAATAAATGCCCTTTGTGCAGTGGTGTGAGCACTGGATAGCCACTTCTGGTGCTGTTTGGCACTGATCTTCAGAACAAACACTGGTTGAAATACTTTTGCTGGAACTTATTTCCTATTTAGAGAAAGGTAATTGAAAGGAAAATATTCATAAACATCCAACATTTTACGTCAATTTATTTTAAAGTGGTCAAAATAACTTTTTGATGGTACTTTATGTAAGACAACACAAAATCACACGGAGTTCCTCAGTCTTGAAATAAAGTATTTATGAGAAGTTGTTCAGAATATATTATGGAAAGAGGTGCCAGGGCTTGTTTCTCTTCTGCTACTGCTGGAAAGCGTGCAGCTCACTTCAGAAAGTCAGAAAAACGTGGTGGTGGACCTGGGGCAGGCCTACCTGCTCAAAGTAAGATGGGCACTCTCATGGGGATACGAAGTAAAAGGTCAAATCTTCTCTGAATTCCACTGGAGTCCTAAGCATGCTTACTGGATGTACATGTAGTTTGCAGCAGTATAGCAGGGGTAAGAGAGGCTTTGTTCCCGTTCTGTACAGCTTGCTATGGTAAATACAGATTGAAAGGAGAGCTACTGGCCTCAGTGAAGCCAAGTCTACAGACTGCACGTACTCTGGTGGAACAGGAGTGGAGAGAATGAGAGACTTTGCTCAAGAAGATGAGCCCATGCTGACGTATGTGGTGAGTGAGCTGAATAAAACTGATCTCATTGAGACAAAATAAAAATATGTTCCTCTTCAATATATGTAAGGAACAGATGGCATAAGAATGATGAGGTAGATTTAAAAAAAAAAAAAAGAAAAAATGCAGGGGAGATGAAATTACATGAATGACCTCACTGAAGTTCATATAAAGGAGATATGAGGTAGTAAATTAGTGGAGAGTTGGCAAGACAGTCCACAAATAGAAAAGGTTGGGTCATCAACTTAATTAGCACAAAATGGATGTTGTGTTTTACAAAAATAACAGTGAAAAATAACATGTTATAGTAGTGAAGTCAAACAGACACAGAAACCCAAACTGTAGTAATAGCAATTCTGAAACTTTCCTTTCTTCCTTTGTGGGTTAAGACAGACTTGAAGGAATAAATACACAGACCAAGCAGCAAAATACTATAGAAAATAACACTGCTCTACGGGGTGTCATTGAAAGCACTGGTGAAAGCCACAGGTTCAGTGAATGTTGCATACATCAAAACCTCCGACAATATCTGCAGGCACAGGAGCATGGGACCTAATAGCAGAAATGCCATGCAGGTCAGGCCGGTGCTCACTGGTTTGGCTGGGGCTATAAATCATGGCTTCAGTAGAAAGGTGACAAACAATGAATGAAATTTTGCTGTAGCAGCTGTAGAAGTGAAAGGCTTTAACTGAAATAAAGGAATCTCTTATAAAAACATAGAATGCTACAGTTATGGTGTAAAACCATATTTTGAACAGTTTCTGCATCATGTTGGTCTCTTAAGGGAAATCATGAAGTAACAATCAGTGCTGTGGAGGGGCTGCAAAGGAACAGTAAAGAGGAATGGCTGTGGCTGGTGACAGCCTGGCTGTTTGGTTCTGTGTTCTCTGAAGCTGTAGCTATCAGAAGGATCGTGTTTCAGTTTTGATTATATTTGGGGAGACATCTCTTTTATGAAGACTGTTACGCTAACTTAATTTTCATAGCTGAGCATCCGTGACTGAACACCTCTATGGATGGAGGTTTTGCCTAATAGCATTTATATCAAAACCTCTTAAAATCATTCCCTTTAACACAGAAGAAATGGTAGTTACAGAAGAAATAGGAATCTAGTTATAAAAAGTAAGTTATATCTATGTTCCACATGAAAACTCCAGATACAACTCAGCCTCGTAGTTTTATGTGGAACAAACCAGGTTCTTGATAAACATCTCGATTCCTCCTCCTCCACCGGGACAGTCCCTACTCCATACCTCCTGGCAAAGAGTCTTCCTCCTACCTTTTGGGTTTGGGGATCTGAGGGAATAGTAAATACCATGGTCTCTTAAACTGCTATTCCAGTGAGCAGGACAAATGCAATGTGTGATTACACCACGTACTTAAAGATGCGTGGCACAAGGATATTGTCCTTACAGATAGGGAGAGGATGCCAGGTGACTTGGGGCAGGGGGAGCTGTATGACTGAACAGAATGTACACCCTAAACAACAAACTAGGTCTGTGGTCCCTCTCCCAGTTTGTGTGCTGGAGCACTCCCAAGAAGCCCCAAAATCTCCAGTCCTCTAGAGAAATGGCATATAATAACTTTGCAATTTTAACTTTGTTTTCCAAGCAGGCTACAGCCTTCTCTCAACAGCAACATAAAAAGGACACGTTTTAGGCAATCTGCAATCTCTTCCTTTTGTTTTTGCAAGCACTGAGAGAAATGAAATAATGTAGAAAATAGTCATCAGTGTTGTTGGCTGGTCATGTGCAATATAAATGTCTATGCAGAGAATACATTTCTATAATATAAGTATAATTTATTGCTAGTCAGTAACTCAGTTAAAAGGAAATTTCATTTTTTCCTTTTAAAAAGGCAGCCAATGGGAAAACTTACTGGGACTTAGAATGAGATTCTGAGCTTCCTATGTAGTGTCCCAATTCCTCTGGATGTGGCTGTCTTTAACAGAAACATTACAAAAATCTCAGTTACCTTGAGATAAATTTGTTGCAGTATGTATTGAAGTAAAAAGGATATAAAAAGCATAAAATGATATATAAGAACAGGTAGAAACTATGTTTGCTGACTTTCCAGATTACTTTCTGGGGCTTGGTGTGTTTCTCCTAAGGTTCTGTAAAATGTATTTCCTTTTTTAGGTCACTTTTTCTGTAGTATAGTTCAAAAAAAATTCTTGATCCAATTTTCAGGTTAGCTGGAAATACATTATGTATGAAAAAGACAAACCAGCAAGGCGTGCTTCAGAAGCAGCACAGCTGCTCCTTTGTAGGAGGGAGCTGAGCCCACAGGTGCCTTGCGGGGGTGCATGTTATCATGTCCACCTCAGCAGGCTGAGCAAGGGTGCTCAGCAAGTAGCCAGGGACTGTAATTCAGGTGCGAGCACTCAGGAATGTTGTATTTCTACTCTTCTTAAAAAAAAAATCTAAATATGTCAGCTTTATTTTGCATGTATCTTTGTTCTGGTTTCCAGCTTTTCTGAGCTGGTCTTGCAGGCTCAGCTGGATGTTCTCAGTTCTGTGCTCATTTTGGTCTGTGAGTTGCCTGAAAGGGTGGCCAGCAGTTGCTCTCCCATAGCTAAGGAATAAAATATGACAGGCTGCAGTGCGGCTAGCATGAGCAGGGCTGGAATAGGATGGTGGGGGGGAGCAGGGAGCTCTGGAGTACTTCCTCCAGGAAAAACACCAGAGAACAGAGTTTACAGAAGCCTGTGCGCTAATGTAGTTTATGTTAAGCTGTTTTATATTAAAACATGAGCATCTTACAGGAGTGAGAAGTTGGAACACCTTACAGGGTCAGGGTTACAGGAGCAGGAAAGTATGAAGCTGTTTTCCAAGGGCTGCCTCCAAACCCTGGCTTTCACCTGGAATGGAGGTTTGCATAAGCACAACTGTGGCTTTTAAAGCACAGGATGCCCTGAACAAGGCAGAATATTTTGCCAAAATGTGTGAATTTTCTATAGGTGAATGTTTTGTGTCCCTTATATAAAGTGGGGCTTAATACAAGAAACGTGCTCCAGGTCCCTGTGCTGCACAGACCAGAGCTCTGCATGGAGCCAGACAGTTCTGGTCCCAGATGAAACCTTCCAACCTAAAACAGGAATTCAAACTTGTCAATTTTTACTATACCAGTAACTGGGAATTGTATAGTTAAAGTCATATGATTAAGTCTTAACTTTGTTTAAAATACTGGCTACCATAATGATTTGAAGAGTTACAGGCTTATATACAAAATTGGTGCTTGCTTAAAAGAAATCTTTTGGCATTGTCACAACTTGTGACTTTCTCTAAAGCTTGGGACCTAGCTCTGCTTAAAACTTTTTTCCAAGTATGGGCATTGTTCCTTATTATGACGTTCTTCTGAAAGTAATACAGAGAATGGTGGAAAATGGGGTTAGGGAGTGAGTGACAGAAGGGCCTGAATAGGAAGGAGGGAGTTACAGGTGCTTGGTATCTGTTATCTTCAGCAAGGAAGGAAATCTTGTAGGGTCAATTTGGAGTTCAGAAAGAGAAAAATGGGTGGGCATATATCTTATTCCTTAGTCCCCACGCCAGTCCCTGTATGATCTGCTGTGTACTGACTTGAGGGAGATGGGGCAGGGAAAATGCTGCTGTCAGCACGTCTTTCAGGGTGGTACAGCTTCACCCAGCCTGGTGAGCATCAGGGAGCTACAAGGTCATTGCAGACAGTCCAAAATACATTAAATAATAAAAAAAAAGCTTTTTCTTAAAGTAGTAATTATTTGCAGCATTTGATTTATGTATTTTGTTGAATTAAATGTGAAGTCATCTGGGACCGGGCAAAAGAAGCAGGTAAAACGTATGCAAGAAGCCTCAGATAGAAACTGCATTTAAATTTCTCTGCTTCAGCCTGCCTCAGCAATAACAAATAGAAACCATAAAATTATGCAGTTTTGACTCTAAATTCAATAAAATACTTTACAGGCAGGGTATCTGCAGCTTCCTAATTGCTTCAGTTAAGCATTAAGATCGCTGCTGCTGACAAAGGAAGGGAGAAGGATCAGCTCCAAATATTCCCAACCCGCAGAATACTTTCAAATGACAGAGGGAAATAAGTAGTTTTTAGTTGCATTTTATTTTAATAAGACCTGGGGAAAAAAAAATAAATCAAATCTATTTCCCAATCCTTTTTCAACAGTGAGTTGGTAATAGCCTTTTGAAATTGTTGCATTTGATTGCTTCCAATAAGCTAGTGGTAAGCCAGGAAGCAAATTACTTGTGTACACTCAACCTGACAGTGAGACTTCTTTTGCAATAGGTTTTCCACAGGTAACTTTTTTACTTTAATTAAATTAGGGAACAGCCTTCAATTATCTATCTAGCATCAGACTGCAAAGTTGATGTTGTTTGCTGTCCAGGTAAAATGAATTTCGGTTTCTGAGACTGCTAATCAGGTGTCCAAAACCAATGGCGAAGTTCAAGGCCTGTGTACAGAAAAGAGATTTTCGTAAAACCAAAAAAAAAAAAAAAAAGAAACAGATAACAAAACTTACAACAATCAAAATGACTTGCTAAGACTAAAAATGTCTGTTGGTGTGTTCCAGCAGGAGTGCTAACAAACCCATTAATTAACCCTGCAGGTTCTTCTGGAAACCCATTTTCAGCGGTTTACATGTTTCCAAAGCATTCACCTCTTGGCCTGAGATTTTCACTGCTTGATCTGTAATCCAAAGCAAAGGTATTTGGAGAAAAGAGAAAACAGTTCCTTATCTGTGGCTGAGGAACAAAGGGAAATAACTTTTTACGTTAATAAATAAATAAATCTCTTAGATGTGTTTACCTGTGGTGGCAAAGGTAAGGATCAACAAGGATAGTTTATAGAAAAATTGTGTTGGAAATTAAGTTTTTGGAGATCTCACACAGTTGTGCTGTTAACTCTTGTCATTATTTTTTCCTTCAGGTGTCAAAACAAAAAAAAGGCCTCATAATTCTTGCTTAGTAGATCCTATGAATGATAGCTGGCTCTGTCATTGTGCTGACCTGTACAATATCTGTAATGTGATTAGGTGTCATTCCACACATAAAAGATTAAAACAAAACAAAAAAAAACAAACCTCAGTAACCCAATATTTTACCAGCACTCTTATACTTGGAGTAAATGTTTGTTTTCCCAAAAAAGCTGTTTGGCTGGCTGAATTTTCTTGGATTGAAAGTGTATTCAAGGAGCCTGTGGCAATAAAAGCCACTGTTTAAGCAATGATCATCTTCCTGACAGGAGGGTGCTCCTAGCCCTGCTGTGAAGCAGGTACCAGCTGGCTGCCATCAGCAGTGAGTGAGCTGTAGGAGAGCACAGATGCACTGGTCCAGCAAGTCCAACCAACATCCAGGTTGTGAGAGACCTGTGGCTTTTCCATGTTGTAATTTGGACAGTTATGGCCAAGCTTGAGTGAACAGAGTTCAGTCATCTGCGAAGGAGCTTGGAAGGAGCGAGGAGACCGATCTTGCTTATGAGGCTGCAGACCAGTCCAGCAGAAGGACAAGAGCAGTTGCCCATCTGCCTCCAAAATGTCACATTATTTCTCAACCCCAAGAAGATTGTTCTTACTGTTGTCATTTCAAATGTGTTTCAGTTTTATTTATTACACGATAGTTTTACATCCTCTGTCAGATGACATGTTTGGTCAGATGTGTTAAGAACTGAGGATCGAAGCATGAAGTTGACTTGTCTGAAAGTTCTGGTTCCTCTAACCAAAGAATCTCCTGCCTCCCAGGAGACCACTGCCTGGCATCTCCTGTAGGCAGGAAGGCATGTCCACATAAAAATGTCCAATGCTCTGGCACAGAAGGCGACACTTTCTAGGGCATGTCTGCTACAAATTGTCTGCTGATAATGCTGTTCATGGCTTGGGAGCATGAGTGTTTGTGTCCTAGAAAATTGGGGTCTGAAGGGACTTTGAGATTAGGTAACCTATTCTTCTTCCCAGTCTTAGTAATTATCTCTCTTGCCTATGGAAATTGTTTTTAGTGATGATTCTGGTATACGTGTTTAAGAAAATCTATTCCAATGTTAATATTTTTACTTTTTAAAATCTCTTTAAATGTCCTCTGGTGAGTTGGAGGAAAATATATTGTACTGCTTAGGGATCAGCTTATTCTTTCTATCTTGACACTTTCTTCATTTTTGGAAATAGTTGTTTCCATTCAGTCTCTCTTCTCAGGTTTTGAGCTGCTGTTTGTTCCATTTATGTGTACAGGCTGTGTTTCCCAGCCCCTTCTGGTAGTTCCTCTCCTGGCTTTCTCCATCTGCTCTGTATCTTCAACAAATGGCAGTGCCCAAAATGAAGCATGTTGCTCCAGACGTTACTTCCTCAATAACCTGAGAGGAAAGAACTTTGTCACTTGCTCCAATATTCTCCTTTGGTTTGCCTTCAGTTCACATTTTTGTAATGGAAACCTGTAACAATTTAAAGTTACTGAACTGGGGCTGAGGGGAGGAGTTCATGTTTTCGTTTGGCTGCTGGTAAATAATTAGAAAGGCAAAAGGCTAAAAATGGGAGTTTTGCAGTGCCTGTGTATGACAGTCTGAGTGGAGGAGCAGATGGATAGCTGCTGTGGTTTCTATTAGGTCGAGTTCAAGAGAAACCTAATTAACAGGCAATTACAGCAGTTGAGTCTGGTAGTAATGCTGTTCTAACAAAAATGAATTAAAAAAAGTGATTATCTGCTACTGTCCTCCCATAGAGGAGACACAAGAATTGGTGGAGGACACTTGATATATTTTGCCATGAAATTCATATTGTTAAATATAATTATAATATGTGCATGTTATCTGTGATGGTGAAACTGAGGGATCTGAAGGAGATTGATACACTGCTCTGGATTTCATGAGCACTTTTACTTCTGTGGACATTAACACTGCAGAAGCCATGCGCTACTTCCCATTTAGCAGTCTTCCAAAGAATTTGTCAGGTTTTCTTAAATTGGTAGTCTGTTTTGTGAACACAACTGGAAAAAGTAGTTCAAGTTAGTATTTAAACTGGGTTATTTTAAATGCATTTTAAACTGCAGACAACCAGATGTTAGAACGCAAGTGGCCTTAAATTGGCCTTAGAAATTAAGCTAAAGTGAGAAACTACGTTAATTCTGAATGTCTGAGAAACCTCACAGATGTTAATACATTTTTAACTAATTCCCTGCAACTTTGTATTTTTAGTTTGGATTGTGTTTCAGTTCTCATGTGTTTCCTGAGATCAAAACACATTAGAACTATCTTCTCAGTAGAGATAATATTGTGCATTTCAATGGAAGGATACCACTTTATCACTGAGGGTTTTGCCTTGCTAAAATCTGGCATCTTCCCTCTTGCTAGGATTGTGACAAGACAAATATTTGTTCTTTGGATCTCCACTATTCCTGTAATTGTTTACAAAGTATTTCTGATGAATGAATTTTGGAGTGGGGGAGGCTGTTGATCTATTCCACTGAAGCTTTATATTCTCTTGAATAAGCCTTACTACTTGCAATCTAGTTTCAAAACAGTTATACAACTATCTTTTTTAGTGGGGCATCGATCACTGATTAATTTACAAATATCTACGTTCAGCTATGGCATTGTGAACTGATTTAAAATGGGGTAAATTGGTAATTAAAACAGTAGCAAGGGGGAGATAGTAATTGTTTCTCTCAATTTATGTGCTCAAAGTTGAGGTTCATTGTGTGGATGGAAAAAGCAAAGCATAGTCAGAAATGCTTTGGAGCCAATAATTAATATAACTGAATTTTGAACTGCTGTCTGTCAGCCTTTAGAGAGCTATGGACTCTGTTCCAGTAAAACAGGACTGATGTTTTTGCCCTTGATGACTGCTTGAGGCACAAGTAAATATTTAGTAGTGATGAATACCTGTAGTTATTTCTAAGCCTGGTCATGATTTCTGAACCGCTGTGGCTGAAATGTATGAAGTGGAATTGTGTAGCAATACAAATTAATAGATAGTTAATTTTTCCTTTTTTTTTTTTTTTTTTTTTTTTTTTTTTCAGAAATAGATTTACAAATTCTGCTGGTAGGGTTGTGATTTTTTTTTTGTCACATTCCAGCTTGGAGCAACTCTTTGCAGCTTAGTTACTTTATAAATCGCTGAAAATAGGAACTTAATTGAGATGCAGATACTCTTAATTGAAGGAGCACTTATAGGTAATATTTTATCTCTTTAGAGTTTTTTTCATTTTTACAGAGCTCAACTAATTGCCATTTATGCTCTCCTTGTATGGCAACAATTTGCAAGTGGCTTTCTTAGAGCTTACATGTCAAGTCTGTGTACAATTACTGTCATTTTAAGGACATAAATGGGGCTGCAGTTTTTCAGACAGCAGTTAAAAAGCTATTTATTTTTTTTTGAAATACTTACATTTTTTTGTATAATTTCACTTAGCAATACATAAACTTATAACCACAGGACTCCCTTCCATTATTCTTTATAAAAACACACTAACATAGCCCTGGTGCAGTGGACTGATTCACCCCCTCCTGTCATCCCCCACTCTGTGCATCCCTTTTCCCATTTAAGCATCTACAGACAATGCTCTCCCAGCCCTTTCTGGTGTCTGATGGGAAGCCACAACTCCAGCATTTGTCCCCTGCAAAGCCTAGAGATCTTGCTGGATGTGTGTTTTTTTTTTTTTTTTGTTTTTTGTTTTTTTTTTGTTTTGTTTTTTTTTTTCCCACCCTGGTAAAACTTGTATTTGCACTGATTATGTTGAAATAAGTCTTCTATGGTGAGCGTGCCAAAGGAAAGCAAGTACTTCTGCATGCAGCTGCATCACTGCCAAAGCAAGGAAGTATCTATTTGTAAGGTAACCTGGCATCTCTAACTGGAGTTTCTTTGCTAAACAAAGTGGGTAAAGGTAAAGGAATAGAAAACACCTGTTTTATTCTGTGAAGAAATATACTTAACATTAATAATAGATTGCAAACAAAATTTAAGGGTGTTTCTCCTTTAGATATTAACAAAGTTACGTGTGGTTCACGGTATCTGACTAGAGATGATCTTTATAGCTGCCCATACAAATGGGCTGTTAAATGACCGCTCTGGAAATGCCTTCATTTTATGCAACTCTAAATAAATATTTAAATAAATATTTAAATGTATCTACAGCTTTTGGATAAAAGTGTCATTGTAGCCTGTTGTACTCCACTTCTTTCCTTACCATCCCATTCAGTGCATTTTGTTGTATCGTGTTCATTTCTTAATCCCATTCTCTCTAGTAAGAGCAGTTCATGTCTTGTACAAAGCTTCGTAAATAACATACCTTAAGAAACAGTTACTATGCAAACACTTTATTCAACTATATTAATCAGCTTATATACAGCAATTCAGAGTTAAGTGTGGAAAAATAAGCATTACAGAAAAGTGATGTGAAAATAGAGAGGTAGGTTGGATTTGTTCCAAACCACTTTTTTTTCTCTGAATACAGTGGTGGTTTTAAGGCCCCACCACCACCAGGAAGAGCAGAAGTGGCTGGAAGCCACCCTGGTTTACCTTTATGAAAGATGAACGGTTTATAATCTAACAGAGCTCAAATGCAGAAGAAACTACAGAGAAGTATCCCTATCTATTCAAACTACTAATTAGGACTAACCCCAAAGTAAGGAAGTGGCCCCCCAAAGCAAACTGAGACCAGCTGACTTACAGATCCCCCCCAAAAATGGGAGATGATTGAGAAAATGTAATTTGGCACAGGTTCCCATGGCACAGACTTGCTGGAGATGAAATAATTTGCCCAACACAATTCTTCAAGGGAAGATGGTGAACAGTGTAAGCATTTCTGTTATGAGGGAAGATACTAAATCTGTGTAGTTGTTCTGTGGGTTACTGGGGTCAAGCACGCATCAGGTAAAGTGGTGTGGCAAGAGGTCATAAAGCTGGAGAAAAGGTGTATGTATGTTGCTGATGTGCAAGGTTTGGGATGCTCGTGCTGGTTCTGTGCTTGTTTAGAAACATGGCGATAGCATCCCAAATGTCATTTAATAGGTTTTGTCATTGTTTTGACGTTGCTGTCAAAATTGTTTATTTATCAAATACGCCTAAGGCAGAGGAGCTCTTTGGGAGCTAGGAAATCTTGATGTGCGAAGGTCTCCCAGGAGCAGATTCTGAGCGAGGTAGGTACCTCGTGCTTGCTGGGCTCTGTGACAAAGCCTGATCTATAGGTATTATCTTACCCATTCATATTTCAGTCTCTATGGTCAAGGTGATGGAATTAGCTCAGAAATATCTGTAACAGCTCATCAGGGATCCAAGGACCTTTGAGTTTAAAGATTTTGTAGTTCATTAAGAAATCTAAGTAAAAGGTAACTACTAAATCACTGAATTCTGAACACAATTTGCTGTCAAATTAAGCCTACCGTTCAGAAGGAAGGACACTTAAACCTGAATTCATATGAAGTCCCATTTGAGACTTTTTACAATCCCACAGCAAACAGTGGATGTTCAGTTTTCTGTGTGATGTTCCCTTCCCGTGGTATCAGCATGATGTCCAAGATAATCCTGTAACGTACACAAAATTGGATAATGCTGCATGTATTCAGATAACTATTTTATTTTGCAGATGTGAAGCCATTTTTCCCCAGTCCCTGGCATCAGGCATACTGAATTTGAGTGAAACTTGATTTCCTCTTTTTCTCTATTTTTGGCAATTTTCGTAAATTTCTTACAGGCTAAGAGGGATGACTTAAGGTAAATTCCCCTTCTTAGGTATTTACAGTTACAAGTATTTGAGTTACTGAGCTGCTACTGCCTGAACAGAATTAAATGCTGGATAAAACAAGTGCCAGCGTTTAATGGCATGAAATAAACTTAACTATGGCTCAAGAGCTTTTGTTATTAATATTCTGGTTATAAGAATTGAATTCAAATTCCATTCTAAGTCTGATTCCTGCAATTACTTTAATTTTCCAAGATGTTTATTGGTTAGCAGCAAGGCATATTGAGTTGAAATAAATCAAGAAAAATATATATATTTATTGGATTTTAATAGTTTTTGTGCTCCTCAATTCTTGTCTGATTCTTGAAGTTATTAAAGCAGTCAAATTATTCTACAATATGCACTATTGTTGTGATAAGTTTTGTAATGATCATTTTGAAATTTCTCATGTTCATTTCTTAATGTGTCTTTTGCCAATTTCATAAAACATTTGTATGTACATTTTTGCTATATTAGTCTTCAAACCTGATGGCACACATCAACTCAGATGGACTATTAATATTGATTGTTAATAATGTTAATACTAAGCTCCCAGGAAAATAACTCTCTGCTTCCTCATGTTTATCACATACTTAAAGTGCTAATTCTTCCAAGGGATTGCAATGTTTATATATCAGAGGTGTAACAAAATATTGTAAACAAGGGAACTATAAAAACAAGAAATCGTGCACTTTGCAGAATGATGGTGGCTTTAAAGAAAGCTTTATATTAACATTTGACCAAAGATCACAAAGATAGCAATTATCCGTGGGCTCGATCTGTTGGTGAATCTATCTAAAACCAAACTTCAAATCCTCAAATCTGTGAATTTGTGTAGACGAGGATAAGAGGCAGGCTCTGCATGACTTTGTAGTCCAGATTTTGGAGATGAGCTTTTGGTCAAGGTGTGGTCAAGGGGCTAGCTGCACTCCTGTTACTGTCCTTGTGCTGAGCACTGGCTATTCATGTGCTTCCTCTTCACCCACCACGCTGTTAGCTGAACTGCCTCTGCTTAAACCTGAAAAATGCTTGTGTCATGTATTTGCTTGGGCAGGAGTCCCACTGATGTCAGTGATGCACCACCTTTGTGCGGTCGCTCATGTGCTTGCAGAGGCTGGAGCCGTAATGTGAGTCCATCTGCAGTGCTCCTGCTGAAGATGTAAATGCACTGAGTTTAAAAAAAATACAGCTATTTTCAATGAAAGTATGTTGGAGTGTCTGTTCAGAATCCTGAGGGAAAAGGGGAAGAAAAATATCAGGCTTTTTCAGAGCATTTCTTTTGGCATACATACTCTGAATCAGAAAACTGATCTCTTAAATATTTAGACCATGTCAGTGTTTTCCAAACTTACAGAAATACAAATATTTTTTTCCCTGACTTTATTTCTGACAAATCAGACTTCCTGCAGTTACTGCTGAACCCCATAGGACCATGCTCACTCTGTCACTTGTTTTTGCTCAGGCAGCACTTTCTGGGTGGGACCCTGGCAAGTGACCTTCATGGAGGAGTAACCACTTCTTTCTCTCTGGAGCATCTCTGGGACAAGACAAAAAAATATTTGTTGAATAATTTTGTATTGACACTTACATCACCTATGTCTCCCCAAGATGATAAATAAAGTATGCCTCTTTCCATCTTGAATTTAAACCAAGAAACAGCTGTGTAGGAATGGCTGCACTGGTCCATGCGCCCACTGCTGTGTCTCTGGACACTGCTTTCTCCCTGCAGCTCTTATTCCCTGGGATGAACTCCCAGGTATGGCGGGGTTATGTTCCTCATGCTGTTTCTTAAGCTCAAAGTCTTGCACATTATATAGATATAGAGCATACAGTCGTAATCTGAGCATGATCTGTGAAGGTTCAGTGTGTTAGGAAGATGGTGGTGATACGTCTTGCAAGCTTTCTCATTTGACAGAATTTGCAGCTTAGAAAACAGACCTTTCCTCCTGTCTGGAGACCTGCCCACATGTGCAATGGATGAGCCTCCCCTAGCAGCCACACCAGTCCTTCCCCATGGCCATGGACTATCTGTGTATGCCTCTTCACATAGAGCAGCGTGGCTCTGCGCAGGTGTTTTTTCTGGCAAACCTTTCATTTGCCGTGTGTTTGAAACGTGCTGTGGATGTGCTGCAGCTGAACAGGAGTCCCTGCTGTGCTGTGTGATGTTAGGCTGAGCCCATGTTATGCTCGCTTTGAGCAGCGCTGCTCCCATTTGCCCAGGAGTGTGTATTCCAGATAGCCTCTGTTTCATCTCCCTTATCTGTCTGTCACCACGGAAAGGTATATACTTATTTAGGGATAATCCCTGTGTTTGCTTAAGAAAAATGCCTCACAGTGTATCAGAGCATTTCAAGAGCAGCTTGACAACGTGTCTCCATTTAACCCTGGACCCAACTGTTTTTAGCTGTGGATATTCCTGTGGTTGCCTCTGTTCCATGTCATGTTTCTTTGAAACTACAAAATCCTGTACAGGTACCTTAAATTGAAATTCTCCATTTTTTATAGTATCCCTATATATACAAGGCGAGGTCAGCAAATACTGCTGTCTTCAGGTTTTTATCTCTGGATTATTCCACATGGATGCTCTGTGCTTTCCATGCATGCTGGAACTCCGAATCTTTGATGTTGAAAACCAGTGCTGTTGCATGTCAGCAACTGTTTGAGGAGCTGGATACTTGTTACTGGTGTTCCTTGAAGTTACTGCTGGATTAGCTTTAATGTTGAAGTTTTCTTCCTCATCAGTGCACACCTTTTTTTTTTTTTTTCTGCCTTAAGAAACCAAACCCATAAATTAATAGTTATTTCAAACCTGTAGCTATAAATAAAACTAAGTAACGGTAAGGCTTTTTATGATAAATCAGCACTTATTTCATAGATTTACTCCAATTATTTATGGGACAAAATCAGATTCTGTTTTTTCTTGGCACCAGTTTCTGTGCCTGCAGCTCCTTGTAGCTACAGAGCAGGTTCATCTTACCTGGACTTGGTCCTTACCTCCCAAACTTTTACCTCCTGAGTGCTCTGTGCACCATATCTAATTTGACATGTTGTGTTGTCTTAATTATTTAATATTTTGGGGTAGGAATGGGTAGCCACAAGGATTTAGTTATTACTCCCTTCCTCTAGTTTTGACCACTCTTTTTGATGTAACACTGGGTTTTTCTTCTCAACCCTATCTTTTCATTGTAATACTAGGTATTTTGTTCATATAATGAGCTTCACTAGTGGGTGTGACTTAGCCTGAGTTTTATGTAGCTTACTTTATATTTCTCATCTGCAATACAAAACTGAAGTGCATCAACCAACACCCTATGAATATACAGGAATGTTCTTGTTTACAGACTTCTAAAAAATATTAAACTGTTGATTAAATTTTTTTTTTGAGTTGAGGAAATGCTTCTGGAGAGATCATTTACAGTGAGTTCTGATTGAGTTATGTGCTAGATCTGTGTGGTTTTGTTTGTTTTCTCTCCAAGGGAAATCATAACAAAAGATGAGGCTGAAAATAGACATCCTGTCTGGAGGTTATAGATGTGTTACTATAAATAGGAGGACTTCTGGGGGCTTTTTGGATGTTACAATGAAATCTATCTTGTGATGATTATTCTACTTCAAAGAAGCTGGAACATCAACTCTATTAGTATTTTTTTTGCTATAATGAGTAACCTTACAGATAATACAATAATTAAAGATTATGCAGACTGCTCAGCACCTTTCATAAATGTATATGTACTCACAAGTACAGTAGTGTTTAAGCTTAACTTAGAGCTGTTCCCATCACCACTGCAGCTTTTCCCAAGGTCTGGGCTTCCCTGTGTCTCTGCCACCAGGAATGTGGAGAGTGCAGTTCTTCATCGTATTGCAGGGATAAAATAGCCTCCCTAGCATAAAACCAGTGCTGATGTTCTGGTTTGCTTTAGGGGAGAAGCGGAGGGACAGAATTTTCTACATACTTGACCCCATTTTTTAGTGATATAGTTGCATCTTAGCATCTTAAAATGCTCAGCTCTACTGTAAATATTGTCTCAGTAAATGACAACTTAATACAATTGTCACTAAGTCAATTTTTACAGTAGAGATCTATTTACCATAGTAATTGCAGCTTAGTTTTTTTTTTTTAAAAAAAATTAGGAAGGTCTTCCCACCTGTTTTGAGTTCTTTTTTGTATGAGTGGTTTTATACTCAAGGAAGTATTAAAATATGAAGATCTTTTTTTTGGAAAACAAAATAACCTTAAACCACACTTTGATGTGACTTGCAGGGAAGAGGAAAACTAGAACCCAGATCCTATAAGAATTTTCATTTGTACATTTTTTCTAGTTTAGTTATAATAAAATTTCTTTCAAGATTCTTATATTTAAAATAAATTTGGAAAACAGAATATCAATGCCACTTTAAATTGTTTCTAATTTCCTCTCATTGTCTGGAGTATTCTCTTCACTTTTAATCATGTGACCTTGAGAAAAACGTGAGAGTAAGGCTAAGGGTGTTTTTTTTTAAGGATTAGGAAGGGCCTGGTGTATTATGCACTTAAAGGTTATGAAAGTTTGCTATTGAAGTGAAGATAATTGAGTACTCCAGTTCTCAAGTTCCTGCACTAATATTGGCAGAATTTTATTTCTGAGCATTGCTTTTGGCTGTGGTAAGAATGTTTAATAGAAATCACAAGCAAGGAGAAGAGGTGTATTGCTACTGTTGCATTAGCTGTATGAGTGCTCCAAGAGTCTTGATGGTATTTGAGCATTTTAGTGTTCAGGGCAGTTGTATGGGCATATAGTAAGCTGGATAAGGTACTGGGTTGAATGGAAACAAAATCCTCTAGATGCTTTTATACACTTGTTTTGTATTCTAGAGTTCCCTACTTGAATGAGTTGGCATATGCTACTTAAACATTTGTGTATCTAGTAGCATCAGTAAGTACTGATCTTATGCTGGAGAATCTTAATCCATTTACATGTAATCCATTTACATGCTTTCTGTGTATATAGATTCAAGCACTATGAAGGCTTCACTATAAAGTTTAAAAATGACTTTTCTAAAACCTTCACGGTAAAGATGGTATTAAAATTACAGCCTTTGAGTCCAGCTTTATCTATAGACAAGGTGCAAAAAGATTCTGGAGAAAATGATTTGTCACTAGCAATTATTAAAAACTATTACTGTTAAATCAAAGATGTAGCCTTCTTTTAAAAACAGGGAGGAATGAATTATTATTTTGGGTTTCATCTGGGTCATTTTCAAACATGAATAAAACATTTCTGTTGTGCAAGTCATTCGTCTCTGTGAAACCTTATTGAAGGGTTGCTGAAATGACCAGCAAAGGTGAAGATGTTCATGCAGATCTCGTGGTGATGGAAAGCCTTTTTAGAAACAAGGGTTGAAAGCAAAATGTGAGGAGAAATACAACTACAGAGGAACAAAATGGAGTGCTTCGCTCAAATGGCAGCCTGACCAAATTAGTCAGGCGCTGAAGGCTTATTTTCAGTAAAATACGTTCACTTGGATATTAAGAGCTTTCTCATGAAGAACTCCTGCTGAGTATGACATCAGTCACAGACCAATCCTGTTCTTATATTGAAATTGCTCTGTGAAAAGGTGATTTAAAAGCTACAGTGATTGTTACTGGATTATACATAAGGGTATAGTGAAATGAGTAAACCTTTATTGTCTAGACACCACGCTTCAAAATTCCCAGTACCTTAAATCATACCACTCAGTAATAAATCAGACGTACCAAAGATGCAGATTCTCCTATTGCTGTTCTCTTTGTTGCTGTGTTTATCTTACCTGCTTACAATTAGTGCTACTTAAAAGTCAGCTTTGGCCATGTGGAAAGAAAATTACAAACATCAATAATTGAAGCAGATTACATGAGCAATATCCTGGGATATCTGCTACCGGTATTTACAGGTGGGCAACGACTCAGCATAGATCTTGGAGGAATAACTTGTAATTAGAAAACTTCACAGCAAAGCTTGTCCCTGGATGCATGTGGTTTGCACTGCTGTGCATTTGTTAATTGCAAATCAGTTAACTCTGCAACATGAATTCAAAAACCCCTCCTTTTATTTCACCAAAGAGTAGTAAAGTTGCTAATGGTGTTTCCTGTTGGCTCAAATAAAATTAGCGAGTATGTATTTAAGTCACCCAATTTTCAAGTCCTGAAGAGTAAGAAATCTATACTACAGCACAGAACAAATGCTTATGGGAAACAGACAAAATAAATCTATTTGAATTTACAGTAATCAGTATGACCTTTAGTTATCCTAATGATATATAAACATCTCAAAGTAGTTTAAGGTTAGGACATTAACCTTGCAGGAGATGTTGTAAATGGTAATCCTATTACGTTTCCTTTGGTTTCTGATACCATACATATCACCACTCATTAAAATGAAAATGGGATAAGTGGCACTTAGTATGAACCTGTATGATTCTTTATCTTCATAGGAAAAAAAATAGCAGGAAAATCCTTTTTTTGTGTTTTAATTTCCTGAGATATTACTAAAATTAATGAGGCCCTGACATAACTCTTCAAACATGCGTTCATTATCATCTTGATCTCAGCAGGGAGTAGAAGTTTTTGTTAGGAGGTGTTGCACATAAGAATGGGGGGGCACACCTTACTGTACAAATAATTCATAAATTCCAAAAATAAAAGATTGAGAAGTCATGCTTCTTTTAGTTAAGTAGAGTGATATTATTTCTGGGCATGTTATTTCATTTGGGCTTTATAGGGATTAATTTCTTGTGTATTTTAACCACAAGAAAAATGCTGATTATAATGGAATTACTTTTAGTGAATCCAAGAAATAGAATTTTAGAATTAAGGTACCCCTGCCTCTTTTTTATTTCAGTGGAAGGTTTCCCTACTCTGTAGAACACTTTCTGTCCTTATAAATATATTCAAGTCATACTTGATATCTGTAGTTTCAGAAATACAGGGTCCAGCTTGATCCATTTGGTTTTACACATCTGGCCTACTACGTGGTCTTGCAATTGGTATCTAAATAGCTGTTAAATAGAAGTACAGGGCTAGTTGCTAGCTTGTAGGTCCAGAAACTCCAGTTGAAGCAATGTGGTAGCTGTCTGTCTTCAACAGAGGAATTTCTGTTCATGAGTTTTCATATAAATACCATGTGTCAGAATTGACAGATGTATGGAATACATTGTAAGGTATTCTGATGTGTACCAAAACAGGAAAGAGCTCAGCATCAGCATGACTCAGCTGGCAAAGTCAAATTGGTGTTACAGCAATAGTCTGAAATCTTAATTTCAGCCCCTCATCCGAACAATCTTGGTTTTGACATTTCCATTATTTCTTATGTCACCTGGTACATATTGCTTAATTGCTGTGTATATTAATGTGTAAAACCTGCGAAACTGTAGTCCATAGCAGCCCATTAACACTACTTAGCAGCTGTTAAAAAGGATAATTGCCAAATGTTAGCATCACCTAACGTTATTTTTAGTGCTAATTATGCCCATTCACTCTCCCTAAATTCACCCATCTCCCGGTATGTTTCCATACCAGGGATTCATTACAAATATTTACGTTCATGTCAGCTATGGTCTGCGTTGATGTAGTTTGAGGATTTTCTGACAGGACTGGTAAATCAGAGCTGAATGTGCATTGCTGAAGCATCTCAGGAGTTCAGGACATAGGTGCTTTCTGAATGTAGATGCAGTGTTGCATGCTACCCATTCCCTGTGGATTTTAGCGTAGGGTTTAAATGTGAGAAGAAACCAATGTACAGAAACTTCCACATGGTTCAGCATGTATAAATCTTTTGTTAAGCTGTTTTCTGGAAAATTGTTGTAATGGAATAATTTTTACTTTTTTTTTTTTTATAAACTTTAACCTGAGAGCCCATAGTTCACTCACTCAACCTTTCTTGTCTTTACAGAGTTCATCATGTGCAGAGCTTGTAAAGTTATCTACCTATTTTATTTATATATATATATATATTTTTAAATCCAAGCTCTTGATGATTTCTGTCAGTTCTAGAAGGTTTTTTTTTTTTGTTTTTTTTTTTTTAAGATATATTTTTAGTTGCCTTTGCTCTATAGCCCCCTATTAACAGCAGTATAAACTTTCTGAATTTATATAAATGGCTTCCTTGTTCAGTTCTGTGCAGGCTTATATACTGAATACAGCAGCATAAATTACCAGTTCAGAAAAGGTCTACTTTAACGTGCAGTATCAAATTGAAATAATTGCCTTAAAGGCAAATGGCTAAAACAAATGATGGTTATTGAATGTAGAAATCATAGCTCCAAATGAAAATAGACAGTCCTTCCAAAGCAGTGGTAAATGAAAGGCTGATAAATGTTTGGTTTTTCTGGCAAGTAGGAATTTATTAGCTTGTGTAGATTATGATGAAAGATATCTGAGAAAATAATTGGTCTCATTTTGTGGAAATAAAGGAAGCCATTAAAACTGCTGCACATAGTGATCAAAGAAATGCCATTTTCTCTCAATGTTCCATGATTTTTAGCCCTTTAGATACCAGAAACAGCCTGAATTTCTGCCAAAAGAGAATAATTTGGGACATCATACTATTTTATTTCCATACATACATATTCATGGACAGATACTTGTGTGTGTGTATTTACACAGGTAACAGTGCTGCATATGGAAGGCTTATGGGATGTGACCTTTCCAGGTGCCTGGAATTATTTGCAATAGCAGTGTTAGTCAGCTGCTCTGAAACCATGAGTGACGTTCAGGTATCCTAGATGTGGACTTTAACTCTTTATCAGGTTCATACAAAATGTTGTTTCTAAAACTATAGTGCCTTTTTTCTATCTAAAAGTATAGTTTTAATGATTTTAGAAGTAATTTGGAAAGGATGGAGAGGACCATGTATGAAATAATCCTAAAGGATGAGAGTATAGAATAGCTCCATCAGTAATGCAGTCTGGAAAGGAGTCAAAGGCTGGCATCACCTTTTCAGGACTGTTGATTAACAAGCTCTACTCTTAAATATCTACTCTTAAATATTTACACTAGCATGGCCTCTCTTTGTTTTGTGCAGCCTTACCCCTGCAGGCTGGGAGACCACAAGCATCAGTGTGCCAGCAGCCTTGAACCTCTGGTAACCCCTTGTGAGGTTACAAGCACAGGTGTGAGTTGTTAGAGATTTCTAGTTGGTGTTGAGTATTTACAACTGATTTCGGTGATGAAATTACATTGATGAAAAGGAAGGTTGCCTTTCAAAGCTATGCCTCGCAGATATAACACAGCCTTTGAACAGCTATGTTTAAGAGAGCTGAAGGAATCTTTTTTTTTTTTTTTTTTTTTTTTTTAATATTTTTGAGACAGTAAAGCAGTGCTGATATTGCTAGTTAGGTCACATGGAAATAAAATGTATTGCTATTTGCCTTTATAGATGCAGAAATAATTCAGAGCAAGATGTGAAAAATGTTTGTCATTTTTCAGTGTAGAAATAAGCAAAACTGAGGACTACTAACTAATGTGGAGAATATAAAATGGAGTGGAAATGCTCCACTGGCAATCATATATTGTCTGTAGTTTTGATAGAGACAGAAAAATACACTTTATTTTTCCAAACATGCTACTGCATATTTAGATTGATCATCCAAGTGCACAATCAACCAAAACCTTGAGAGATTAATAGAGTATCATTATTTAATTTCATTACTAACCTAATGCTCCAGTGGAACGCTTTATTGAAAGAGTCTTTCATTTCTAATTTCTAACTTTGCAACTGTTTTCAAAATAAGAATTGATCTGACGTGGATGCGCTTGTGAAAACATTAAGTGCATGAACACCAAAGCTTTGGATGTTGTATCTCCTATATCAGTAAGACCCTATAAAGCTGGACTACCAGATACTACAAAAGAATGTGCATGGGGAAAGTATGAGTAAGAAAAAAGTATGTGAAGTCCAAAATACTATGTTTTAATATTTTAATTTTAATAAAATTATCTTGTATTAGACTGTCTTCCCTTCCCCAGCCAGGTCAGAATATTTCATAAACTTTTCTTCCAGTTATGTATGTATCAGACTTTCAAAAGGGGAGATTTCTTTAAATATGGAAATGTCAACATTTGGGTTTTCAAAGAGCTTAGTGCTTTTGGTACCAAACTACCTTAGCAGTGAGTGTGTAAATGCAGAACTGCTGACCTCCTCGAATTAAGTATCTTATGTCTTTGTAATCTTTCCAGCCCTGCTTGGACAGGGTGACAGGACAACCCCCAAAGGTTGTGTCCAACCTGAAGCGTTACCCAATTCAGGGCAAGACTGAAAGGAGACATTGTGCAGGTCATTGTCAAATTTTCTGGGAGAACTATAGTGATTGTGGCAAAGGCAAAGAAGCAGCTTTTGACTCCAGATTGTATCTCTTTTCAGGTATCTGAAAAGAAAAATACCTCTTTGTTTCTGGGATGGTATTTGTGGTGGTTGTATAATACTTGTAGAAATCATTTGTGAAAATGAGTTAAATGGAAGCTTTGGAGATAATGAGACTTGCTACAAAAATGAATAGATCTTTTAAGAACAAAATACAGCTATTCTGCTTGTGCCAATATCTGTTTTTTCCTGTTTAATAAAGGGTGATGCCTGGCAGAAAACTTACGTCTATTACATAGGAAGAAAAACTCAATAATTGAATTTAGTGTGGCGTCCAAAAGTACAGTTGCTTGAAAGGTCCTACTCTGCTCTGAAGACTGCGGATCCTGCCTGCTTTCCAAAATGCCTGTAGCAACTCAATTTGTCACTGAAGCAAGCAGGCAGAAGGCTGAATTCATTGACAAGTGCACAGGAAACAACCAAGGTGATAGATGGTGGATGTCCCTTGCCTGAAAGAGTAACCTCCTGCGAGTGGGGCCAGATCCCGGCAGCTGCTCAGGGATTTAGCTTTCAATTGCTTCAGTGTGTGCTGGAGGTGATACACGTGTCGTCCTAATCCCTGACTGTGTGAGCATGGAGGAAGGTCATAGGGCAGGATGCGGGGCAATTTATCAGTCACTCACACTCAAACATGTAATATAAGCAAATATCCTAAAGTCACTTAAGGTATGTAACTAAGATTTTTTTCCCCAACACTGACAAATAGTTTAAAGCAAATGTAGTCTAAACTTTTGTTGATGTTGATCCACAATGTTTTCATTTATGCCTTGCTCCTCTGAATGTTACTGCTATTAAGATGAACACTTCTGCGTAGATGGGTGGGAAATAAAGTTGTTTTTCTCCAGCTGAGCCCACTGTAGCACATGGTCAAATGGACACTGCAGGCAGCAAAGGGCTGGGAGCAGTGCAGAGGGACACCTCGCCACCAAAGCAGTGCCTGCCCACAAGCCTTGCTCTGCTTTGCTCCAGGCTGGAGCAAACTGAGTCTAAACTGACTGCCTGCACTACTATTGAGCATGAGGTAACAGTAGGCAGCAGCAGTGACATCGTGTGATGTGACAGATCAGAACAGCGAGCTCACCGGTTTCTGGCCTGTACCAGACTGCAGGAAGACATAAAGACTACCAGGCACAGAGCTGATACGTGCTGCTGCTGCATGCTGTTGAGGTGAGTTGCAAGTAAATTGCCGTGTTTCTCCAGCTTTGAAATTCCAAAGGATGAATAGTAAAATTCTGTTCAGCACTACAAAACCCAGAGGGGTGACCCTTCTTCATCATCTGGCTACTATCAGTTTGCTGGAATTGCTTAAAATGGGGAAATAAGAATTCTTTCAGAACCTGGGTGTATGGTAAGGTCCATAGCTTTCTGATTCATTGCAAAATAGTATCAAAGTCTGTGTTATTGGTAGAAACACAAAGGTATTTTAGTTATGGCCTCATCTGTATACCATTGTATCAAACAAAGTAATTCCCTTTTGGTGGAAAAAAAAAAGTTTTCTTCGGGTTTTCTCCCAAATAGTAGAAGCTGTGCTTGGCATATTCATCATCAACTGCTACATTTCTGAAAATGCTAGAATATGAATATTGAGCATAGTCTATACTCTGCCCTTTGCCTTGACAGATGTCTTGTCTGGGATTAAATTAATTACTGAATGTCTTTTCTGTCTGACAGTTGGGAATTTTAGGCTTCAGAGGTAAATAGGTTTTGAAGCAATCCAGTAATAGGCTTATAAGGCTGAAAGGCAACAGAGCTGAAAAGTGAAAGATCAAGAGGTTGGATCACTAATACATTCTTGAAAAGTTAATTCATTACAACAGGGATGAATCTAAATAGTAGAGAGGTTTGTGCTGGATTGAAATCTAGCGCTGTAAATTCTGATATGCAGTAGTCATAGCTGTGTGTTAAATATTTGTGGTTAAATAACTTGGTAATAGACATAATGATATCTTAGCAGGCTTTCTGCAACTTTCTGCAATTACCTAAAGAGAAAAGATATATGTTTTCAAAGAGCTCCACCAATGTAGCTTATCTCTGCCTATCAAAATTCACGTATGCCCTGAATTTAGGGTGTCTGTTCTGTGCTCTGATTCAACGCTGAGCTGACCAAGGCATGGAGTTGCTGACTTCAAATACCCAAGTGGGGATAACTCCAAAGGACTGTCAAGAAGGCTGAGGTTTGCTCTTCTGAGCCTTGTCAAGGAAGATGTCAGTGTTGGTGACAGTGATGCCAAGAGGAAAAAGCAGAATGTGAGAGGGTCTCTGGTGGCTTTGGAGTCCAGGCAAGAGGCTGTAGGAGGTTAGATGGTATCTGGCGAGAGGCCAGAGGTACATTCTTGCGTCAGAAAAGGGAAGATACCCGGAGGGCTGAAGGATTAATGATGAATGGGAAAAGAAAGACTTGGGGATGAGAAAAGCTACATGATAATGTTACTTTTATCCTCTTCTCACTTTTTGCTTTGGTTAGTAAGAACTGAGAGACTCCAAAGCATTTTGCAGAACTGGTGAAGTACTAGTGCCCATCCCCAGAAGGAAAGGGAAAGGGCTGCTGGTAATGGTTACATCTCCTGTGTTTTCCTGTTTTCCTTATTACATTTTTCCTTATTACAAAACTGTTCTGCAACTTGGATTTTCAGGATCTTCATTTTCAATGCTTTCGCATCATTGCATCTCACTGGGTTATGATTACATACTGTTTATCAGAGCTCTTGTGCTTTACATGCTGAATAAGAAAAGAAACCTGCAAAGATGTTTCTTTTGCATTAAACTGAGATACAAATTTGTTGCGCTTGGCAGCCTGTTGTATTATACTTGCTAGGAGCTTTGAAATAATAGTGGTTACTCTGATTTTCCATTTTCCACAATATCCTATAAAGTTTTTATATGGCATCTCCATTTTTATTTGAATGTTTTCCTAAGCAAATTTCTAATCTTTTGTCATGTATATGGAAATTATGAGTGATAATTCTAGAAAACAGCCTGGAAAATGAGAGAGGAAATCTTAGAATATTAATTGATTCATAATTGAGTAAGCGTGGACCAGGAGCTATTCCCATAACCATTTGTCTGTTTTTAAATCTCACTTTTTCAATTATGAAAGACTTCTTTTTTTTTTTTTTTTTTTTGGGGGGGGGGCCCCGGGGCCCCGGGGGGCGGGGTGTTTGAATCCTGTTGTATTTTCTACATTAATATTGCTCAGCAATGTGTATTTGCTTGAACCTTTCCTAAGAATGGTGTTAGCAATGTGAGAAAAATGAACTATAGACAATAAAACTAGAGGAATTATCAGCTGAAATGTTATGAATTTGACTATCTGGAATGTTCTTAAGAACTGGCCTCACACTTTTGGATCCTATTTAATACACAGCTCTTTTTGTCAGGAAGGTAATGTGCACTACTTGAATTCAAAGGCATCTACCTCAGCCAGCACCTATTCAGGCAGGTGGCTGGTGACCTTTGGCTCCCTGTTTTTTTTTTTTTTTGCGGAGCAGATCGGTATCTCATCAGTATCTCAGATCTGTGATGTTACAGGGACTGTGTCTTGGCTGGTGTTGATCAACGTGTTCCACCCCTGTTAGCGGAGTTAAGCAGATTGTGTGGGATAAATCCAAGTTACTGTCAGTAAAAGGTGATAAGGTGGCACTACTGCAGTCCACACATAGCTCATGGATTTTCAAACTGGAAATAATACCAAGGAACTTCTAGGTTTGGCAGCAATATAAGCTATACACAAGTGTATATGTGTAGGTGACGCATGAGGAACTACCTTGTTAGATTTCTCCATGTGGATCTTCACCCTCCTATCTCAGTTGTGGCTGTCTTTCTGTATGACACCGTATGGCTTTTCTAAGCTGTACCTTATGTAGCTGATAGTTCTGCTACCACAAGCAAAGTTATGCTGATGCTGGCATCTTACTACTTCAAGAAATCTTGTGTTTGACAGAAAACTTCCCACGAGTGTTTATCAAGGTAAAGAATAATTTCTCTTGCTTTCAAATGAGTACCATTTCTGTAAGCCTACAGGATCTACATCTCTACTCTACATCCCACTTCCACTGATTTTCCACATGTGATTCCCTGTCTGAAAAACAATTACTGTTAGAGGTCAGATGTAAAATAGTGCATTGAAGTGCTTCATAACCTTTGGGTGAAGCCTCTGCTTCTTCCAGTCAACTCTTTGAAAGACAGTCAGGAACTACAAGTGTGCTGTTAGGAGTTTAACAAGAACTTCTGGTACAGGAAGTTCAGCTTGAATTTAATTCATTCTTGGACTTTAAGCATACAGCAAGCCTGCAACTGCTGTATACAGTAGTGGGACTGAAATGGGGCTGAAACATGCTTGCCTCATGGAGTGTCACCTCCGAGGGGTGGTCCAAGCTGCCTTTTGGTCAACCTGTACTGAGCTTGTAATGTGACTTGTTGGGTTTCTCTAGCCCAGTCCTTCAGCAACTTGACTGATTTGCTCAAATGAGTTGCTAAAGTCTCAGCTGTCCTAGTAACTTCGATTGAAGACAACTGATATTCAAAGGTTAGTCTGTGAGTTTCTTCTTCTTTCTTTGTCTCCTCTGTGGTCAGAGGACACAAAGAGGCCACAGAGGCTGCAAAAAATAATAAAATGATTTCCTTATAGCAGAAGAACCAGAGGATGGTTGGTGTAAAGCTGTTTGATTTTTTTTTGATTTTTTTTTTTTTTTTTTGTGTCTGAGATAGCTATAACAAGAGCAGAAGATGGAGCCTCCCTAAATTGTATACTTCCTTGTGGAGGGAGGCAAAACCAAGATTCATTTCTACACATAGATTTTGATACAACTAAGACTGATTGACTGAAATAAAATAATTCCTTTCTAAAGCTGTCAGGAGATGCTCTTCATTCTCTCACATTTTCTATTACTTTGTTTAGTAATCCCCTACTCATATGCCTATTAAGGACCCTCTTTATAGGGTGTGAAACATCCCATTTTTTCCTCCTCCAGTCCAGGAAAACTAAGCACAACTTGAAGCCATGAATTTCATTCTGGAGCAGAATGCATCCACAAGCAGATGACAATTAAAAATACTGTTCTGCCTAAATCCTGTTGTGGAATTTGGTCTAAAACTTCTCTGATCATCAGGTGAGACCAGGGTTCTGTCTTCATACTGTTTGGAGATTGAGGCATATATTGACATATTTGAGTAAGATTTTGCTCTGTTTATTGGAATATCTTGTGGACTGCAGGCCATAATGACAGAGGTTTTGTTTCTGGCTGAACAAGCACCTCCAAGAGCCTGAATGCTGAGTGCCTTTCACAGCACTCTGGGTTCTCTGCCTACAGCTTCCAGCCTGCCTTGCTTAGCCCTGTGCATGACGTGGTCACAACAGCTCCTGGAGCACAGATGGACCGTGTGTCCTTCTGAGTACCAAGAGCCTTCACCCATAGTATGCAGCCCAAGCGAGCAGGGATGCCTTTTAATTTCCTAGAATAAAACAGCTTTTCACTTCTGTCGCATGCTTTCCTCCTAGATTTCTGCTAGCTGGTCCACTAGCTCAGTGAAAGGCAGCATATGCTTCCTGGCTGACCAGCCTGGAGCTTGGTGTCCAGCTGGGTAGCAGGTACATGCACTCATGCTGGCCAGCTGGGAGGGATATTCAATTTTGGCCATCTGGCTGCTCTCTCTTAAGAGCAAATAAATAAGTCAAAAGACCTGTGTTCTGGCAGCTGGAGGGCCTAGCAAGTGGATGTGAGCCTGCTTGTGGAAAATGGACTTCTCAGATCTGTTTGGCATGCTTCTAAGAATCTAACCAGAAGATTTACTTTTTAAATTTTTTCTTGCAATTAAAAGATTTTGGTTTGAATTTTTCATGCACTGATATGGAATGTATTTTCACACTATTTTGACATTTTAACTGAAAGAATTCTTTTCCTTTTGTTGATATGACAGGATCACACATTCTATGCTCTTTTTTTTTTTTTTTTTAAAAAAAGAAAATACCACTGTACAGATTTAAATGCCATTGTTCTTTTGTATATGAGAATATCTCTGCAATAAAATACCTCAACACTGTAATCCTATTTCCCACTTAACCAGATGCTCTCTTCCTCAGCTATATCAGATTTGAATGCTCAAGCTGTATGTTTGTGGAGGGGGGGGAGGGAGGTACCGAGAAGGCAATGCTGAGTAGTTGTTTTATTCTGCTCTAAAGGTTGTTTCCATGTACAGTTTAACAGAGACTGGTGTAATAAGATGACTACCACATGGTTCGGATTAATTTTTAAAAAAAGTTTTTAAAGTCTACTTTTTTTCAGAGGCTTTATTTTCTGTCAATTATATTTTCAGTTTTGTCTTTCATTCCTACTGCCTATAACTGGGCATTTTGTTGGGTTAGGCAATGACTTAATTTAACACCATACAAAGCCAAGGATATTGAAAACCTAGTAGGCTGTTTCTATATGCAAATGCAGTTGGCTTTTACCTCTTTTATCCATGAGACTACAAAAATGAGAAGAATCGGTGTACCTGTTCCTAATTCAGAGGAACTATTTCAGTTATAGATACTGAGAGCACTTACTAGGTTACTGTTCAAGTTACCCAAAATATCCATGCTGGGCTGGCATGTCCCATAGCCTTACCAAAGCTGTGCTGCCTTCTGGAGTGGGACCTGGTACCCAGGTCAAGTTCACATGGTGCTAGGCATGTGTGTAGGATGTGTGTAGGCAATGGAACACACCCCTTCCTATATCTCATTTCTAGCTGTGGTACTCTCTGGGAACAAACCCTACTTTTAAGGGTTTCACTTAATATTTTGTCATTATCTCCCACTGCTTGTAATCTCCTTTAGATGATCAATACAGCTTTTTGATGATGTAAGCAGCTTTAGAGAAACAGATCTATTAATTTAATGGCATTACTCTGTGGTAGCACAGGCTGTGTGCGCTGATACTGTTGAATTCAGACCTGAAAAATATGGTCAGGACCCTTGTCACTGACTTCAGAAGAAATGTGTAGGTATAACTACCGTACAACAGATCAACCTCTCCCCTCACAAAACCAACCAACAACAACAACAAAAAAAAGAAACCCAGTCTTTGGTATCCAAATTTTTATAGTTTCTTCTTCCATAATAGTTTTCAGTGAAGATGCAGACAATTTCAGACCCCAAACAGGAAGGTACTTGTGCAGATGGCATGTTGAGTATGCTTCTTAGACATAGTCTAAGAGCTAAGTATTTTTAGACTGGAAGGGATGAAAATAAGGGAACTGAGCAAGGAACTGAGCAGTATACTTTAAAGACAAAGCAGGTGGAACATGGACCAGACATGTCTCACTGGTAAATCAGGCAGATAAATGAACACTTCCCTGTCCATAAACTAATGAGTGGCATTTTCTGTCAATTTAAAGTTTTGATTGGATAGCTAAGGCCATAAATTAGTTTTAATTTATAACTATTTTCAATTATTACAATAGAACTTTGTCTTCACAGATCAGTAGCAATTTATCATCCACTTAATTGTATAAAAAAGTTATCTTCAGTGTTTCATTAACCTTTGAAGCAGATTCTTCCTTTTGATCCTGACAATGTAAGTTGCAGTGGGGAATTTCCACCATCTTCCCGTGCCTGAAAGCCAGACCATACCTAATGAGGACCATACCTAATGACTCACTTGACTTTAATGAATACTGTTTGAACAAAAGAGGATAAGTCAGAGGACCGTGCAAGGATGATTCACAATTCAAATCCAAAATTGCCAAGTCATTTAATTGTATCAAACTGAAACGCATTCATACTTCTTTAGCTTAAAACACTTCTATTGTGAATAATTACATTCTTGCAGCTCTGCACTTGTTTAAATATGCAAGCGTCAGGGCAGATGTCCCTTGAGGAAAAGTTGCTGTAACTCTGTGCTCTGGGATTTTTCTAATTTAAGGTTTCTAAATGCTTGTAGGAAAGTTCACAAGTAAGGGACCAAAAACAAACAGGTTTTGGGTGAAGAAGAATAGGGATGTGACCCTTCAGGGAAATGGAACCATGTGGGTAGGGGTCCCAGAGCAGAGGCCAGTTTGAGGTTATTTCTGGAGGCTGAAGGATTGAGGGAAGCAGCAGGAGACATGTTTATAGACTTCTACATTTGTAGACTTGGTAAGTGTGCAACTATCTGGCTGCTCCCCCCCCCCCCCCCCCTAAGGGGGGTAAGTGAGCACTGGGGTGTTTCTTCCTTGGGTGCGAACCACAGCTGTGCTGCAGGAGCCACCTCCTTCCTCCCAGCCTCTTCAAACATGGTTAGTGCAAGCACTTGGTCATCAACATTAATTGTTTCTATGCATCTGAATTTACTGTATCTTGCAATTGGATGAAGAAATGATACTGATAAATTAATGGCAACATTCCTAAAAATCCTATTCCCTCCCCCCCAAATCCTTCTCTAATGCTTCTGCTGGCATTCTTGTGTTGTGACTTGTCCCTGGCACAGGGTATGGACAAGCTCTGAGCGTATCTCCTCTCTTTAGGTAATATTTTTATAGATTCCTGAATTCTGGTAGCAATTTCTTTGTAAGACAAAACACCAATTTCCTAAGGTGGAAATTGCCCCCAACAGCTATGCGTGTGGAAGCACTGGAGCAACTGCTGCAAGAGTTTTCTCATTTAGCAAAAGGTGGAACTGGGAAGGGTGGCCACGTGCCAGCTCGTAAACACGGAGATATCAAACAAATAAAAACTGGCCCTGGAGCAGCAGAGGACGTGTAAGCACAGCGGCAGGCAGGCTGAGAGGGGGGAAGCCAGGTGGCCTGGGGAGGCAGGGGAAGATGAACAATAGTGGAGTGAACCTGTTCCCATCAGGGTTGTCTCTTAAAACTGAAGATGGGAAATGACTCCCTGTGGAATGAGAAGGAGATGATGATGTGAAGTGAGCTACTGTGAACAAATTAAAGTCAGTCCAGTGCAACGCTAACCTGCTAGCATATTCTAATTCTATAGCTTATTTTCACAGGAAAGATGAATGAGAGAAATGAAATGCTTGGGTCTTCTACCTGACTCTAACACTTTTAGCTGTCATTTGATTCAGTATGGACAGATAGTGATGGCTTGCTTCTGCCCCCAGGTGCTCATACCCATCCTTCAATTTACATGATCACTCAGTTGATTAGTATGGAAAGATGTCTGTGGTTAAGGACCTCTGGACTGAGACCATGGACTTTTGCCTCTACACAATTCATTTAAAGTTCTGTTCAAAGTGAACATTTTCTTTAGAAATAGACATTGAATACCTTTGTTCAATAACTATGGAAAGTATGCATATATCTAATGGAATATGAAAGGTCCTATATCTTATTCATGAATGCTGAAAGTTGCTCAGCAGCAGTCTTCAAATACACCCCTGCAAGTACCTAACTCTACAATTTATGTGACAAGTAATGACATGCTAACATCTTTGAAAGTTAAGTATTTGTGTTAATTTTTAAAGAGAGACATTTCAAGTGACAGACTGAATGAATATTCTCTGGAAAGCCACCTATCTTCTGTTGACA
The DNA here is from genome assembly GCF_011077185.1 of Oxyura jamaicensis. Classification (NCBI taxonomy): domain Eukaryota; kingdom Metazoa; phylum Chordata; class Aves; order Anseriformes; family Anatidae; genus Oxyura; species Oxyura jamaicensis. Next base: position 23,015,389 of record NC_048901.1, on the reverse strand, counting down.
AAAAGAAGGGAAGTATGGAAGCTCTGAAATATTTAACCATGTAACTTATAATTTAGTTCCTATGCATTACCTCTTTTAAATGTATTGGACTCTGATGTCTGATGAAAGCAGATGTCATTCTTTGAACAGAATTTGTGGCATGTTGCAGAAGAGACTGTGCTAGCAGCCTGTGCTGTCTGTAGAGACTTTACTTTTGTTTGTTTGTTTTCTTTTCCTAATGTTTTCCCATTGCCGAAAGAAAAGGCACATAGCCTGGAAGGAACTGTTTTTTTTTTTTTTTTTTTTTTTTTTTTCAAATTATGTTCAAATTTAGAAAATTACTGATAATTTAGAAATCAGACTAACGAGGTGCAATTGCCATTTGTGGGTTGAATTTTTTTTTAAAAAATCACAATTAAAATTTAGAAGAACTTCATAAATACGGGTACTCAAATACGCTTAAGCACTGTGGTTTACAGTGTGATGTTTTTCATCTCTTCTTGGGCTCCAAAGAAAAGTACAAATCCCAGTCATCTTTAAATAATCTTTGAAGGGTCATTGGGCTCCTGACTGCTCAGAATACTGTGCTTTCCAGAAAGACTGCACTTTCTTCACGATACTTTGGAGAACACATGCACGATGGGGCTATATTGCTATAATTATATGTGGAAAAAAAATAGAAAATAAGTATTTATAGATGCTCCCATGAATGTATTTTGAGTTTCCTTTCATTTTGAGAGAAGTTGCCTGATTCTCATCTGTCAAAGCGATGAATGAGAAAAGCTCTGAGCTGACTGAATTCATCAGCACTCATCACTATTGCATGTAAGGACTGAACCCTCTGTGAATGCAGGCTCCTTGCGGCTGGATGATCTACGCATGTGGCATCGACTTGTATGGCATTTACTTGATGTAGCTGTTGAATTATGCTGGTAACAAATCTATTTTTCACAGCTACTGGTTAAACACGGGTCTTGATTTATATTTTACTACTACCATTTTTGTTGGTCTTTCTAGCACGGTGGGGTTTTGTGTGGTGACTAACAAGGTGGGATATAAATATTCATGGGATTTCTGCTCGTTTCAGTCTCTGCTGGTGTGTAGTGCAACGTGCTCTCTGCAGTGGGAATCCTGGAAAAAACAGAATTGAATAGATGTTTTCAGGATTCTTCTTTTCAAAATTTAATCAATTTGTGTAACTATAAAGCAAGAATATTTTGTTTCAAAGATCTTAGCTAGTTTTAAAATTCTTTAGAAATAATTGTATGCACTACTATACTGTTTGTGTCACACTTCGTATATACTAGCAGGCTTATTCATACTGCAATGCTTTGAGTAGGGGGATATATGGCAAAAACTCAAAATTCTGCAGCTAATTTTTTCTAACTCATTCTAAAGCCTCTTTTTTTTTTTTTTTGAAAACTGATCAGTACTACTTAAGGACATGTTCTGTAGCATTTTTCGTGTCATCCTGGTATACGGCATAGGAAAAATGATGTCTTTAATGGGAGAAGACATCGACATCCACTGGACATAACTCACAGATTTTTGTAGGAATACAGTAGTCTTAAGAACACATTGCTCTTGAAGATGACATCAGGAATGCGATTTTCAAACTAAACTTTTTTCTGCTTTAGTGCTTTGAGTGAATTTGTTCCCCTAATCTGATTTATGTACTCATCAGTAGCCATAAGCATGATTCTGAACAATGTGCAATCTAGTTGTATAAACAGTAACACAATGTCAAGTAATTTTCTGCTTTAATTTTAAAATACAAGTTCTTAACCTGCTGTCGTGTGTTAAGCAATAAACATCAATTGCATCAGCACTGACACGTGGCAATAATTTAGATTCTATACAATACCTGCGTATGAAAACTTGATTGAAGAATGACAATGTACAAAATTGGCTTGAATCTATATTTTGTCTCTCCCTCTTAGCCAGTAATTTTCGTTGCTTAACAAGAGATTGTTCTATCCAATTTCACATTTGACTTCACTGTCTTTTTTTATTTTTTATTTTTTATTTTTTCTGGAGTATTAGAATCACAGAACCATAGTATGGCTTAGGTTGGAAGGGACCTTAAAGATCATCTAGTTCCAACCCCCTTACCGTAGGGTGTTGCCATACATATAAATATATCATCTTTTAGAATCAAGTTGGTATTTTCAGTTGTCCAAGGAGGTAGTCACTCATCAGTTATACCTCACATAATGGAGGTGACTGCATTTGTATAGCAGTACTCCATAAAATCATCCTGAGAAGTTCACTCACTGCAAAGTTTGGGATCTTTAGCATTTATTGATAATATATCTTTTTTTGGTAAAAAGGTCATTAAAAATAAGGTGGTTTCCTGGAGGTATTCAGGATCCATTTAACTTTATATTTTGTTTTTCCGTTGCTTTTCCTTATAATAAACTGATATTTTTCTCCCATGTAACTAAAATCTTACAATTAATATCTGTCTCTCTACCTATTGAGTTACTGAAGTCCAAATAAAATATCTTTACTTACCGGAGAGCTATTCTGTAGCTTTTTTTTACGTTGTAAATAAGCTATTCAGTTCTGGGTTGGTTTTCAATAAAGAATGAAGCTACAATTGTCTGTGAGTAGCTGATATATCAATTTAAATATATTTGGCCATTAATTAAGTCTCCCTCTTTTTGCATGCAAATAGATTTCTCTCCAGGGAATTAATTACAGAACAAATTTCAAGCTAATCTATCTTTGCAGTCCAATGTAATATTAAGCTATAAAACTCACTTTCAAAATGAAGCTGTTCACTATTTAATGAATTGCTACTGAATTATTTTTTGAAACAATTTTGCATTATATGTTCAAAACAAACAAAGACTAGAATAGGCTACAACTTACCCTCAAATACACCAATGCAATGCAGGGGCACTGGTTGATAGTCTGGCATTAGGATTTGAGGGAACAGTTGATGGTGCCAAAGATGATTGCATGTTTTTAAGTGCAGTATTGAAATTTGGATTTGATTTGGATTTTTTATTGACGTAACGTTACGTCTTTTTAGTAATTTTTAGTAACGTTTCAATGGAAACACCTTGTCATATGCTCCTAAATAATTTTGGAAATATATTCGGAATACTAAAATACACATTTAAAAAAAAATCCCAATGACCTACTTATTGACTGTATTATTTTTTTTTCCTTCAAGACTTGACCATACTTTCTATTGGGAATACCTTATCTGGAATGAAGACCAATATGTTTTGCAATCTTAATCCTACAAACCCTTATTTATGCACTTACACTTAGTAATGGCAGTAACAAGTAGTTGTGTTGAGGGCTTTTGTGGCAAGCTTCCTTTATGTGGTTGTTGGTGGAGTGGTGGAGTTTTTTTCGCTATTGGTGCTATTTATTAATATAAGTGAGTAAATAATAGATACATAGCAATACTTGGTTTACTTTAGCATTGTTGGCTGTCACAATTTGAATGTTTTGTGGTTGGGAAAGCATAGACAGGTGTTGTTTCAGCAGTTAAAAAGTTTGGGATTTCTTTAGTGAGTATTTCTTAAGTTTGGGATTTCTTAAAATAAAAGCAAAGTAAAGAACCTGCACTTATTTATACTGGGGGGCAAAGCCACTTCAAGTCTTGTCCATAGTAAAACTGAAAGGGCCAGTGTTCGCTCTCCATTTACCTCAAGACAATATATTTTGAGCCTCTCAAGGTAAAAGTGAGAGCAGACAACAAAAATAAAATCTACACTTATTTTAGCCTTGGAGACAGGCACATAGACCATCAGGAATCTGAGAGCTGGTAATAAAACCGCCTTTTATTAGTTATCAAGAGAAGTAAAAAGGATGAGGACAGAGCAGGAGACAATGCCCTAGTGACAGAAAAACAGCTTTCCTTTGGCCATTTCTGCTGTGTTGTTGTCCCAGAAAAATGTACAGGAGCTTCCAAAATGTGGCTTAACGTTATTTCTGATATGAAATAGAGCTTAATACCATCACAAGTATAGATATATCTGATTAAATATATATATTTGCCTGTAAGGGATATAAATGGAGATGCTTGGCTGCTGGTCACCAAGAGTAAAGCAGAAGGAAAGCTCCTTTCTGGCCTAGGCAGACACAGGAGGAACATGCAACCGCAATACGGCGCTGAAAGAAATACCTGCCAGCTTTCTGAAATCTCTTGATCAGCTCTTGTGCTTATGACTACTGAACAGGCTTGAAAAATGTCTACCTGTAGCTTCTGAAACCTGTATGAAAAGGTCTCTTTGCAAACAGAGCAAAATGTTAAAGTGATGAGTGAAGAGGGTGAGAAACTTGCCTGTTAGACACATGGCTTTGGTCTCTGCCTCATGACTCCCATACGCACGTCGTTCTTCGGCAGTTTGAAAAACGTAGTTTCCTTTCTCTTCTCTTTTCATGTAAATAGTAGACCACTTTTGTCTGGGCTGTGGGAGGAATGAAGCAGTTTCTTACTGGCAAGCAGCTGGAACGCTGTTAAACAGAGAAGCCCAGCAGAGAGGAGAGGGAGGTACTGATGTTCACAGAGTAGCTAATCAGAGCTCCGAGCTGGTACTGGGGCATCCTGTATTTAAAAGCGACACTGATTAGATTAGTTTAAAAAAACTATATTTTTAAAAGTAATGGACATTTCTAAACAAGAATATGAACTGCTGGCAGACATCAGCTACTGCAGGTACAGAGCAGCTTGTCTGGGGAACTCCTGTCTCAGAAGGATTTGATGTAAAGTTGTGTTTTCATTTTTAGATGGAATAATGAACATGTACATTTCCAAAAGCATCAAAATTGTCTCCTAGTGCGTAGTTGAGAAGTCTAAATAAGGCTAATGATTTAATGGAAAGTGCAGCGTCTCTTTTTCATGTATTACAGCAAAAATTCTGACAGTATATATTACATGAGTGTTGGCTGCTATTATAATTCTTGAATGCATTTTTGTTGTTGTTGGGAAACATATCGTTTCTCCTTTAAATGACAGCCTTCTAGGACAAATGAGTTAGACCAGTGCAGACCAGTTGTTGCTTGTAGTAGAGGTTTGCATTTATAACACTTTAATTTGCAAGTTTTATATTCAACTATGAAATTTAGATGACCTATCAACAAGACAGAATACACGTCAAAACTGTTTTGATATATCTTTTCATATTATGTTGTTGGTACTGTGACATAAAAGAAAAGCATTGGATTGATGTAATACTGCCTTTTCATACTTAATTGCTGCATATCTGCATTCAAATCACAAAAGTATTATTTGGCTTTTAAGGCCTGCTTCTAATAAAGCAGATTTGGCAGAAAGGTTTCTGAGCATCCATATACAAAAATAGTTGAGAAATATGTGCATGTAGACACTATTAGTAGCAACTTTACCACATCTGTGAAGTTTGGATTATAATGGGTGCAGCTGAATCAAAATAGCCATATCTGAATTTGTCCTTGATGTTCAAGAGAAATTTTGGCCAAAGGAGGAATTTTTGGTAGAGTCAATTATGAATAGAAAAAATAACATGATCTTAATCTGACTGCATTGAAAGTAGTGAAAGAAAAATGATCTAATTTCCTTCTTCAGGAGCAGAAAGACACCCCTAAGAGTGTTTGCATCACAAAAAGCTCAGAATCATAGCACTAAAATAGCAAACACGCTTAAACACTAGTTTTTCTCCTTGTGGTGCTGTTCTCTACATATCTGTATTTTATCTATTCATTAGACCTCTATGATTTTCCACTCTTTTTCATCAGAGGAACCAGATTTATTAATGATATATCAGAAGGTGGCAAGATTTCCATACAGCTTGTAGACTTAGAGGATAATGGATGTTTCATGAAACAATACCAAAAGCTACTGGCAAGAAAGCATTAAAAGAAAAAAAAAAAAAAAAGAGAAAGAGAACCTCCCCAATGAATTTCTGTCCTTTTGATTTATCTGCAAGAAAAATAGAGTTTTTGTGACAGAAAAGAACCTTGAATGAACCTTGCATGACTCCTGAGTTAACATCAGGATTTTATGAGTTTCCAGTGCCAATTATATGAGATGGCCTATAAAGACTTGTTGACTGTTCAAAATAATCTTGTCTTTTCTTTAGTTATTGCTGGCCTTTGCTGTTTTCTCTCTTTGCAGTTTCATCAATACATGCAAGATTCAATTACTCCCTGGAAGAAATTATACTGTAATAGTTTGGGGCTTGGGTATCCTAAAGATATTTATACAATAAATGATTGAACAAGGCATTTCTAGGATTCACCAAAGCATCTGTGCAGACTATGTACATAACTGCTACATTTTAATGTCCTCAGAGCTACAGCTGATGAGTAATAACATTTCCTTCAGCCATCCCTAAGCACATATACAACTGATAGGTTCCAAGCTATTTACTCCTGTAAGGAATTTCTTGCTTTGTAATTTTAAATTGGCTGCTTAGCCTCCTACGTGATGAAACTCGGTACAGTCTTGTTGACTCTGCATTAACTGGTGTTGGTTGGCTCATCTGGGGGAAAGCCACACCGCACGTATGATATTTTCTAGATACAAAGACCATTTCCCACCTCCCTCCTTTACTTTTGGTGGCAGGAATAAAGGCTGCATAATAGTATTGGTGTGTGTGCTGAGAACCCTCCTATGTTTCTGCCCTTTCTCAATACTTTTAAAAAAGAATGATTTCCTTTTTAATAAGGGGAATGACATTTCCACCAGTCTTTCGAAGGAGATGTCCTGCAGGGAGTGTCAGGACATCTGATCTTGGGCTCGTCAATTTGTGCTGTCTTTTGACTCTTCTTTGACTACTTGTTTCTCATTTGGTTGGGCTCCAGTAGTGTCTTGGACTAAACAAAGCATATTTTGTGACAGCTGCTTTTCTGCTATCCTTCAGCTCTTTGTTCAAAGAGCTGACTATACTTTTTCTTCAGTACAAGCCATGAATGAACTAATGCTCTTATATCATTTGGAATAATATTGTTGCTAATAACGTATCACACCTTGATTAGCATGGTTTGATTTAGAAATCAAAAGTATTTGGATATGCCATGGCATGTATGTGAAAAGTTTCAGGTCTGCAACCCCACCTGAATCCTGGCATTTGGCAAATTAACCCTGAGAACCCACCGAGGGAAAGCTATTGATGCTTTTAACTCTCTCTCCTCCATCACGACAGCTTTACCAAACACCTGACTTCTAATCAGGGAAAAAGACTTTATTTTATTAACTGAATATCCTTTACTGTCTCTCTGGTTCTTCCACATAAAATTCATGTCTTGCACTGATGCATCTTGAATACTGCATAAGAATTCACTACAAAAGGCCTACAAAAGCCAGGCTTTGTGCAATTTCAGGTTAATAGGCCTTTGTATGTGTAAGTTGTCTTCAGTCTGCATATGGTGAGAACCCAGCGAAGATATTAGAGCTTACTGAATATTCTCCTCATCTATGAAATACAGCTACAGTATTTTAGCATTCATGCTGATGCTATCGCTTAAATTTGGAGAGACTGAAATTCCTTTGTACTACACCTAGAACTTTCTTCAAAGTATCAGGGAACTAGTTTATTATTTTGTCTAACTTTGATTAATTGTTTGAAATCTTCCTCCCTTTCTCTATCCATGTTAGATGTTTCTTGTTTCCTTCCAATGATCCAGATTACTCAGGCATAAGAATTGAATGGCATTATGGTTCAGCTACAAGAATTTTACATTATCCAAAATATGAAAAACAGATTTATAGTAGTTTATATAAAGCCAGAGATTGTAAATTGTATTGACGTGTTGTGTTTAGGGAAATCTTTTTTTTACTACTGTCCATTTGTGCAATGTAAACCAATTCTTTTACTCACCTCTCAAGAGAGTATGTTCCATTCAGGGAAATACATTAAAGCTTAAATTATTCAGTGTACTTTGCTTTTAATGTTCTGAAATCAAATTCAAATATAGCAAATAAATCCCTTCTTATGTATTAAGAATGAAATAAATGCAAGTATTTGCCAAAAGAAACTATGCGGTCTGGATTTTTCTGTTTGGTTAGTTTTTACTTTTCAAAGTGTGATTTTTAATGTATTTTTTACTGCATCATATATTCTATTTTAAGTATTAGACTCAGCCTTAGTTTAGAAGGTTTTTTTTTTTTTTTTTTTTTTTTTTACACTGAAAGAGCAGTATATTTTCCTTCCTGCTATTCCTTTGCACTATGAATTGATAAAAAGGACTTGTTGCTGATGAGAATTATATACAACCTTTGTGGTATATTCTTTACTGTGGACTCAACAACACCGTTCAAAATAATAGAAAAAAATTAAGGAAGATATTTGGCTAAATACAGTTATCTTTTTCTCATCTGAATAAGAAGCTTACTCTATGGAAAGGACTTCTGTGTTCTTTGCATAGAAACTCATTTCCAATTTGGACTATGTATGTAAATGCAAAGCTGACTCTTCCAGGGTGATTAGCTGCATATGAGTAATCAAGGCTCCCTTTTTGTGTTACCAATTGGTGCCTGAGCTCACCACCAGTATTGTGTTATTGTAAATTGAAGACTATTTGCGAGAAAATACATAAAAACAATTCCTGACTTCCAGGAAACTATTCTGAGTGAAAATAATTGTTATTGGTTACTGCTCGTAGAGCTGGGCATAACAATCTGAGGTCCAGTCCTGCTAGATAGACAAAATGTTGTGTACTATCTTAATATACCTTCTTGCACTGCAGTGTACCAACGGCTTTTAACTCACAGCACAGTCAAAACTACAAACCTTTCATAGGCTGAAACAAGTAGGAACTACACCATGAGCTAAAACTCTTTGTAGTGAAAGCTCTTCTTAGTAATATCTCTGTGGTGGATTTTTATGGATTTTTATTTTTACTGTAAAAAGTGGTTTTACAGGAGAAAGTGCTAGTGAGCACCTGGTGTTGCCAGATAAGAAGGATAGTGGTGCAAAGGCAGGACAGGGTGAGGAGTGACTCCTCATGTGCTGCTGGACTAGCTTGAGATGGTTGGGCTATGGCTTGGACCTCAGCCGTCAGCCTTAAATTTAAAGAGATTTCCATAGGAAGTTCTAGCATTTATGGACACAGTTTTTTTCTTCTTTATTATTATTATTATTTTTAACAAATTAGGACATAAACCTTATTTTTCTTGGAGATTTATAAGCAGGGGATATATAAATCTTTCTCCTTCTGTTAGCCCCGGCATGGGAAGTGGGGGTTCTCTTTGTACTGCCTGTAATAAGTCTTTCAAAGCAGATAATTTGGACTAAGAATTTGTGGAATTATCACCACAAATGTGTTTATTTCACAAAGTACTGGAATTCCAGAGGTGAGGGTGCTGGAGATGGAGAGCTCTGCATATCACAGCCATGTTGCAGGATTTGCTGTAAAGGCTGCTTTTTGCCTTGTTTTTCCTCATTTCCCTGTTCTTTCATCTACATGAATTTTGTTGCCTTTGACTTTCAAAAACTGGTGTTTTCCTGGCTAGATTTAACTTGCTGCGCAGCGAAGAGGTGACACTGCTGACTCATGAGGAGCCTGTGTTAAATAGATTGTTTGATGTATTTACCTTCATTTACTTGAACCTCTTACTGTCAGTTTTTTATCCTTCTCTGACCTTCTAAGAGTTTATGCATGGTTTCAAAGCTAATATCTCCTAAAACAGGCAGCTGCTAGAATTCATACGCTGTGCTACAAATCACTCTAGAACAGGTTTGAATTCAGCTGGAAAATTGAGGAAACACTGTTAACTTCACACCACCTATTAACTGTTTTCCTACAAGAATAATGAATATGTTGATTTTATAGGACTGGTTAATAATTACCTTGAAAAAGCAACACAAGGACAGGAAGACACTTTAAATCCATAATGACAGTAACAGGGATCTATTTTTTTTTTTTTTTTTTTTTCTGAAAACCTATGGAAAGTATCAAATCAAAACACTTGCATTAAGGCCTGTCAGGGAGAACCACCTACTGCAATTACACAGGGGTTCTGATAAAATGTACATGGTGATTTTTAACAGAAGCAGAAGACTTTAAAGCTTGGCAGATCTAAGCTGCCTGGTGATCAAGGCTTCATGTTCTTGCAAGCTAGCTTCATATTTACTTCAGTTTATCAAATTCAGAGGGTCAAAAATTACCTTCAAGAAATCTCTGTTCATGCTTATGAGGAAGAATGAAAGATGCGGATGCAAACCGACTTTGTAATCGGGTCTTTGCACTATATTTGGGTACAGAAGTCTGAAGGGAGTCTTCTCTCTGACTTTCCTGTGATGTTGGAACAGGAAAAAAAAAAAAAACACCTCTTGTAGGGACATCAGTTTGAAGATACTGTAACTTCTTTTCTTCATGGTGGATCTGTGATTTCTATAGTAAGTTTTATTACTTTTATGAATATTTATGCAGTGTATAAGGTCTGATAAGGAGATAAAAACTGTTCAAAAGTAGTTCAAGATTGAGTATATACAAAACAAGCAGAGGGAATATTTTGCTTGATAAATTCAGTTTGAATTTCCCATGGATCAAAAATTTAAATTGTTACAGTGATTAGTGTGCTTCTGGTTCCTTGTGTTCCAATGAAAATAAATAAGTGGTACTAGCAGATTAAAACAATAAGAGCTCTCATTGTGGTCTCTAAATCTTGAGCAGAAGGTCACTTGGAATGACAACTAGCTTTCTACAGCCTTCTTTTCTTTCCTTTCCTTTTCCCTTTTTAATACAGTTTATTAATTAATTTATTTTTTTATTTCTTTAGTCTCTGGACTGCAGATAATAAAACAGATGAATGATTATCTGTTTCCCCCTGCTTTAACTTAGTTAAAAGATTATTTTAAGAAAACTGTTCCAGGATGTTTCATGTCTCTCTTCCTGGGTCTGAGGTAAGAACTTGTTCTGCTTTGCAGCAGTATAAATCCAGGAGGAAAATAAATAAATAAATGTATTTTCATTCAGTTGCATTACTCTATGGTGCTGTAGAAAAGTCTGTCTCTCAGTTGCTGGTAGCATCAAATAGTCGCTAGAAGAAAAGAAGTGGGAGGAAATCAGGAGTGTTTGGGGTTAGAATAACCTTCTGTCTGGAGTAAACAAGTAATTCAGATAAACAGGTTGGGTTTTGTTCTGTACCAGTGAATGTTTTGTGATGTGATCTAAGAACGTGACTATTACAGGATTCATAGCAGTGTCTTGAAAGTGGTACCCTTCAGCAAGGAGGGGGGAAAGAAACTCAAACCTTCTTTAGCATGGGAAAAATGCATTTCTTATGGAATATACTTTCCCCCCTTTATCGCTGGTGTTAGAATCCACTGTATATTCAGTATATGATTCTGCATTTATTTTCTTTTGTCATGCAAAGCCTACTTGCAATTATGCCTTTCTGGAGGAAAGGGAACTTTATCCAGCTACAATTTCTCTTCCTATAGGCGTTCCTTTTTCTGGCTCTGGATTTAATGGTGTTTTTCTTTGTGTTTTATTTATGTGAAGCTCCCAGCTTTTTTCTCAGTCGTATAAGTTCTCAAATAAGATTTCACTGAGCTGGTATTTTTCTCTGTGTATTACTTACCTAATGATTTTTATTATTTTTTTCCCTTTAAACCCAGGTTCAATAAATTCTCTATATCCTAGTGAATATAGAGAATTTTACTGATGCTTCATAGCCAGTGTAAGTTATTTATTTAACCGTGATGCACCCAGACACCCCTGAATAATGCTCAAATGCAACTAGGGAAACATCTAGTGGAAGAGAAACAAGTGTGCAAGGAATTTCTGGTAGTCCTGGTGGGTGGAATAGGGTTCAGTAAAGATGCATTTATTTCACATTTATTTTTAAGATCAGTGTGTCAGATTTCCTTTGTTTTTAACATACTCTTGAGCATTCAGTTGCTTTTGATTTACACAGATTTGTCCGTGTCTGCTTAGAGCTTTAGACTCTAGCTCTGATTAAAGCTTTGCTAACAGTTATTCTAAGACAAAGTGCAGTAAAGCCACCCGTGGGCTTTCCCTAGGGCCCAAGGACTGAAGCTGCTGCAGCTCAGTAACGCTGCGTGGGCAGACTGGCGTCAGGAGTCTTTTATCCGAGCTCCCCTTTTGCAAGAGTTGTAGTTTCTGAAGACCTTTTATGTTGTTCTTAGTGGGAAGAACAAGGAGCTCTTCGTTTGGCAGAGGCAGAACCAGCACAACTTAGTTCTGAGAAGGTCAAACTGTAACCTGTGCCTGCAGCGTGTTGTTTTCCTTCTGCTAATGGACTGTGGTCTGTGGAAGGGTTGAGTCAGCCGCTTCCTCCAGCCTGCACCATGTAGCCCAGGCGATCACGCTCATGTTTTACAGCGAAGCAGTGACCGGAGCAAAGTGTCACTAGCTCTTGCTTATGAAAAATCCTCTCAGGGTGGAGATGACTGTCGTCTGGCCTGAACAGCTTCAGATCTGTTTTTTTTTTTTTTTTTTTTTTTTTTTTTTTTTTTTT
>NC_048901.1:22877421-23002883 GCF_011077185.1 Oxyura jamaicensis | reverse complement strand
TTTTTTTTTTTTTTTTTTTTTTTTTTTTTTTTTTTTTTTTTTTTTTTAATGTAGAAATTATAAATAAAAATGAGGGGAGAGAAGATTAGGTTCAATGCTACTCTACCTCATCCTTCCATGAATAAGACAGGTTGACTTCAGAGAACCAACTGAAGAAAATTTATGTACATCCTTTTTTTTTTTTTTTTTAAAAAAAAATGATTCATGTGAAAGAGCAGCAAGGATTGGATTAGGGATTTATTTTATTTTTCATTTTTTTTTGCATTAAGAAAGAATCTGAAATATAACATTTCCCTGAAAAAAAAATAAAAATGCATAGCACAGATTCCCATCTGTTTTACCTGTTGTCAGAGGGAATACTTTCATATACACTTGTGTGTACATACGTCAACACACATTAACTCCTAACAATTAATTCCCTCTTCTAATTTGATATGTTAACGGATAAAATCACCTTCTGATTCACGATAGTCTCGTTCATTTAAATACTGTATATAAAATGCAAGCAAATTTCTATATGCTACTGCATGTATGCATACATATATACTGCAGTGTTACACACTGCTTCTATAGCACCAAGCATTTATTTCAAAATACATTTTGTTTGTAAAAGTGTGGAATTCTTTACTGACTCCACATTTAAATAGCACTTATTTTATAAATTGGTATGAATCCCTGAAAGGTTTTAAAGTCGTTACAGCTTTTTAAGTATCTCTTCATGATTTATCAAAAAAAAAAAAAAAATCACCCTTCTGTCTCCAAAGATGATTGGAGAAGCTAGTGTAATTTAATCACAAATGTTGCTGTTATATATCTTATAAAGTAGCAGCAAAATTCTTGAAGTTGTATAAAGCTATTCAAGAAAATCTGCAGAATTACTATACTTTTCTATGGATTACACAGGAGTTTCAAGGGAAAGATGGATTTTTTCTTTCTGGTTGGATTCTGATGTGATTAGAAACTTTTAGGAAACATACCTGGGAATTGTTAGCTTGCCAATCGTTTACATAGGTTTCCTAGTATTGTGTATAATGTCCTTGGTGTGTCAAGTAGGAAAAATAAAGTGAAAACTGATTAAAATCAGTATTATTTTGTGTATGTATTTCTCACCCTCTGGTCAGATAAGAGGCTGCAGGGAGAAGAGTAAGGTTTACCCTGCCTTCCCTTCTACATATCTCAAGCTTTATTCCCCTTCTGAGGACATAGTTAACAAGGGATGGGTTTCCTGGCTGGAACTGCCAGGTGCTGGGAATAAAGAGAATACAGAGGCAAAATTGGGAAAACATACTAAGAGTATAAGGGTAAATAACATCAAATCACAGGGCACTATGCCTGTGGATTTCTTTCAGCGAAATAATCATGTCCAGTACTGTGTTGCTGCAGCTGTGCTGCTTTCAGTGTTGAGCTCACTTGGGGAATTTGTGCAGAATTTGCTGTTTTTTAGGTAGGAATGGCCAATTTCAGATCTCCATTTTTTTTAACATGTCAGAGGCTTGTAGGATGAAATTGTTTTATCTCATGCACTCAACTCCAAAATGTCCCAGACAGGACATAATAGCTTTTTATCTCTACCACTTTCTTCAATGGGATTCTGATTTGAATGAAAACATGATGCCATTTGGCTGAGGCAGCCACAGAGTTAATAGGATTCACATGAATTTCCAGAGTCATTTCTGAAGTTGTATGCTGAGCTGTGAAGGAGGCACCCATCTGCTTGTGTTTGCTGCACTCGGCTGAAAATAGGACGAGCACTCATAGCACTGGGAAGAGGCATGTGGCTGTGGCCTGTCCTGCTCGGGCTCTCCCAGATGATCCAGTCAATTTTGGGTAGTGGATTAAGGTGACGTGGTCCTGCTCTTTTTCTTCTGATACAGGCTTTATTATGAAAGACTTTTCAACAGATGGTAGAACCAAGGCAACAGGAATTCCAGTCCATGCAAAACGTCAGTAATTTCAGTATTTTGCCCCCAGATCAGGGCAAGACAATGAAAAAATCAAGAAATTTTAAAGACTGGTAACATTCCAAGTCTATCAATTTCTATTTAAAAGTTTCATTGAAATAAAATGTTTTAACTGTCCTACAGTAGGAACATTTAATTGTATTCAGCTTACTCAAAATGCTTCATTGACTGCGAGCTTTTACCAGACTTCAACAAGTTTGTGCCCCACGTTCAGGGAGAAACATCAACCCACTATAATCCTAGCAATTGCTTGGAGCACTGGATGTCTCTGTTGGGTGTCTAAAAATACCTTTTTAGTACACAGGTGATATAACGTGCCTTGTTCTTCCCTTTGTGTTTGTGCCTTGAGAGAAGAAGTGGCCACAAGGCCGTGCTGTGCCAGAGTATTGCCATGCAGCTCAATCAGGAGGCAGAGGTACATTAATGCTGTGTTTGAAACAAAAATGGCATTTTCTGTGAGAACTTTACTCTGATATTGACAGGTGTTTGTTGCTGTAGTTTTCCAAAAAGTTTGTTTTACTGCAAAGGCTCCAGGAAGTGGTGGCCTTGCTGCTGCCATCTAACAGAAGCTGTTAGCTGCAGATGCTCTGAGAGCCTGTGGTGTCCACCCGTCACTCAGATGCAATATTGCAGCATCGTGAAAGTTTTGTTTTTACTGCACGTGCTCTGAAATGTTGGCACCTCTTCACTTGTGCCTAGCACTCTAGCGTTCAGGGGAAAACGGGTCAAAAAGATTATTGCTGTGATGTGTCTTAGAGCACTAATGATGCTTCCTCCTGAGTGGTTCCGTTAAAGGCAGCTCATTTCCTTTGTTTCAAGCTGATGGGCACTGACTCTGTCAGCTGATTGTGTTTAGCACTGCTTCTCAGGGCACATTTGTGCCTTTTTTTTTCCTGTTTTTTCATTATATTTTTTTTCTGTGAGCCAACTGTTTGAGCAGCAAGTTTCCTTTAACACGGAGGCAGTGAGCTGGGTGCTGACCATGTAAAACCAGAGTCATTGCCAGAAGAGTGAAAAAGCTAGGGTGTTATCATTTACAGCCAGAGCAAAGCATTCCCCTGAGCATAGTGGGGATGAGGGAGAGTGCTGATGGGAAATAATGCAATAGTTTGTTTAATGAAATAACAGAAAATGAGAGATGAGGAGATACAGCTGGTAAATGGATCTAAATCATGAGGGATATTGATGCCAGTGGGTAGGACAGCCCATGACATTAATTCATAAGTGGTTGCCACTGGTGTGTATGTACCATGTATTTATGGTTGCTGCACTTGAGAGCTATTGTCCCCCAGCGCAGGAGAGCAGCAGCTCCATGGGTGTGAGAATTACTGCTTCCAGGAGAAGACGCTGCCATCCAGGAATGTGAAAAATTACTCAATGGGATTAAGGACAGCCCAGCTGATTTTATCTGGTTTTAGTGTTATTGCTGAAGAGAGGTTTTTTTCTTCTTTTTGTTTAATTCTAAACAGCAAGTTTGATTCAGCAGTGGGCTTTAGATGTATTCACTAAGGTGTTTTGTGATTGCATTTTGTTTTTATCTTGATTACTGTATGCCCCTGGAGCAATTTTTGTATCTTGTTGCTTCCAGTCCTGCCTCTGTCGTAGCTTGAAAAGTTTCTTTTTATCTATATCTTTATTTAAAGAAAGAGCAGTAATGCAGGAAAATGTTAATGATAAGGATTTGATGTAGAGAAAATGCTGCCTTACTATCCTGATTTCCCGTTGTCTAGCACTGTTACCTTTTAAGGGTACCTTTTTTTATTATTTTGTGATGGCTTGTGCAGGTAAGAAAACATAAGCCTAGTCTCAGATCCAGTTCCCTGTTTTCTCACAGATTTCCATTTGATTTTCAGCTGAACATCTGGGCTAAGTCAATGAAAGTAAGACACGGGCTCCACTGGGAAGCATGGCCTTAGCATGACATTCCTCAGCTCTCTGTTCTTTAAAAAGAAATAACAATATTACCCCATTACAAAGCAGTGTTGTAAGAAGAGATGTGTGGAGAGATTTGAGATGCTCAGATACTACGTGAGCATGAGGAGTGCAGGAGAGCAGGATAGGCTTTTAGACGTTTTGTCTCAGCTTGTGTCTGGTAACAGATTTCTGATAATTAGGTTTTCTGTTCTGCTACTTTTTTTGATAGGGTTATTACCTGTCTGTCATTCTTTTCTTTGTTAACAGACTTTTTTTTTCTTTCTTTTTTTTTTGCCCTTTTCATGCCTTCTAATGTCTTTCCAATTGTCCCTTACTAATTACCCATTTAGACTGTGTCTTGCTGAGCTCAAGTCTGCTGGGAAATTCTTTGGAGTTTTTCATATTTATTTACCTACTAGTAAATTGTTCTTCCTTTGCTGATTTGATTAATGTCGATTCTTTGATCATTCAGCAGCTTATTACATTCAGGGGCACTTAGATTATATTTAGCAAAATCAGCATGCTAAGCTTCAGATTTCTAACAGGAGCTGGTTTTCTGATCCTGTCATTTCCTTGGAATCTTCTACTGTGGTGATAGCCTATTATTATTATTATTTTTCTCCTTGTTCATTAAATGCCCTTTCCTTGCATAAAACACTTTCAGAAGGCTTTATGTATGCTAGGATTTTTCTCGGTGAGAGGTGCAACACAATGACACTATGCTCAGAGAGGAGGACACAGCTCCATCATTGTGGGGAGAAGACAAGAAAGCTCAAGCAAGCCTACGGCTGAAGTTGTCTGCTCCATTTGAATTTGAAAGATTTGAGGAGGAAGATGAAATGGGTAGGCTACAATACCAGAGTTACTCCTGAAGGCATGAGCTGACTTCAGCAGATACGTTATGCTATTTAGAACTGCTCATTTTTCTCTTATCCCTGGTGGTGTACATTTAGGAAAATTTAAACTGTTTGCAGTGTTTTGACATATCTTCAAAACCTCCAACAGGAACTACATCCAACGCTTGGTTATAATTATAACCCAATCTGATCTATCCATAAGATCTCTGTTCTCTGCTATCAATGGCAAATCTGGTACATTCATTTTCAGGAGTGTGAAAGCAGCAGGTTGCCGCTCCAAAGGCCCTGTGACATTTCTTTCTGCTCTACTTCAGGAGTTCAATGAATAAGGGAGACTCTTGAGTCCATCACAACCTCACCCTTTTGGAAATTGTTTTTGAAAGTGCAGGCAACTTCAACAGTCACCAGTTTTTAATTCAAACCATCTTCTTTCATTACTTTTTTTTTTTTTCCAGTTTTGTTCAAAACCATCTCCATCTTGCTATAAACACATCTTTAAAGACGCATCATGTTAGCTACTGTTGAGAAGGAAAAAATTCTTGGTGTCAGTACCAAAACCTAATTCCTTCTCCATTGACAAAGCCTACTTATTGCCAGCTTGAATTAGCTGCAGGTGTTGGGAGGCTGCTAAATCTGCCCTGCCCAAAATCTGCCCTGCCCGAGATCCTCAGTCCAGCCCCCCCCAAAAGAGTGTTGCAGGAGAAAGGTCTCCTTCTAAAATCCAATGGGTGAGTGGAGTGGTCTAGACTGTTTTGAAAGGTCTTGGGTGTTCGAGGAGCCCAGCAGCGTGCAGTGATGGGCAAAGCAGCAAACCTCTAAGTCTTTGTTGTCAGAGTGAATAATGTAACATCATTTTGTTTTCCTTCATACACAGCAGAAATGCCTCCCTTGCACAAGGGGAAATTCATTAACAGTTATGTAGCCCTGAAAATGCAAAGAAATATTTACATATATTAGAAGCATGTCTTATTTGTAGATGCATTATTCTTTGTGCAGGTATATGACAACCCTTTCCAAATATTGTCTTTAGATTATGCCCCATTCCCAATTCAATATAACATGTCTGTGAATGAGACTGTATATTTCTTTCTACTTCATTTACTGCTATGGGCAATGAGATTGGTGTGTTTTCTGAATTTTTTATATTAAGTCTGTAACAAGTTGGCCTTCTTCAGGTTCTTTTTCTGACAATTATATTTGTCCTTACTTTTCCAGAGTGTCCCAAATTGCTCATAGAGCCATACTGATATCATTTTGCTTTCTATTCTGTTCTGTATTTATATGCTTCTTTAGGGCACTATTATTCATGCTCACAGGTTTTAGTGTTACATTTTTGCTGACAACTCCCAAATCTATCTTCCAGTATCTACTGACCCAGCGCTGGCTCTCCCTTTGCTGTGTGATTGTCTTTATGGTATTACAGTTTGGACTAGATGTCATCAAACCTTTTCAAGCTGAATGCAGGCAGGAAGGAATTGTAGCTCAGAGCTGTCTCAGTAGCACTCTGTATTCCTTATTCATTGGTAACTTTGATACATGCTTGCAAAGACTGACTTACTTTACTGTAAGATATATAAATAACATAAATACATTATTATAATTATTACTGTTTCATTATGGAGGTCTTAATAGCAATTAAGTGTTACAGTAGATGGTGCATAATCATCCATAAAAGGACCTCACAACATATTCTTAAATTAGTCATGTTAGGCAAGTGGAATAGATCCAGTGGATAAGAACACTGATCAGGAAGGTATCCCAGTAATATTTGTGTTTGTATTCAAATAGAATGGATGGAATATTTCCTATCTTTAAATTTTGATAAAGCTTCCTCTACTCATTTAAGATAGTTGCATTGCTATTTAGTTGGTTTAAATCAAGACACATTAATTACTTTCAAAAAAGCTCTGGAAGTTGACTTCTAGATTTCAGTATGCAAGCACGCAGGATTTCAGGCTGTGACTCGAGCTCCAGGGCCTCGGTTGTGAGGTGGAGGAAGGAGCAGGGACCACCACCAGATCCCACAGAGCTATGGTAGTCAGCAGATCTTGAAATCCTAGATGACTTGACAGCTTTGTGTTCAGCATGAAACTGAACTGCTTGCATGAAAGCTTAAAGGGAGATGTCCTTACTTAGCCACTCACCAAATGAGGAGTCACAGGAAAAAAAGAATAAGTCAAAGTTTTCATAACAAGGACTGCAGTGTAATGTGTACATAACAGACCAAATATTGAGCAGACCCGGGTCTGGCATATCCTTACTTTGGAGTGCTGGGTTTTACAACCTTAATCTTCTTTTAGTATGGAGTTTTGGATGTAGTGTGTAAGAAGTTGCCTTCGTGCTCAATGAAAGAGTAATCTGTTGAGGAGACCAGCTCAATATAAAATCTTAAATAGTAACTTTCAGGAAACCTTTCTGGTTTAGCACTTGAAGTTACATGCACCAAAGGAGAGCTGGCATCTGCAAAGCCTGGCAGAAATACATGTAAAACCAGGAGCTCTGAGGGAAACATCTGACCTGAGATTAGAGAAAATTACAGGCAGTTTAATGATATGGAAATGCCCTGATGTATGTTGTACGAAGCACTGCCCAATATGCTTAAGATGCTTGACAATTAATTGAAACTGTAAAGAGCCAAGAAATATTGCCTAGAGAATACAAGTCACTGGGATTTGATGTTTTATGTAGACAAGGTAGCTGTTTCTGTATGGCTGTGCACAGTCATTTAGAAAGCACAAGAGAAGTTTGATGAATGTCATTTTTCAAAAATTTTTTGCTTAAAAAAAAAAAATCCACTCTTAGTTTTTAAGACTGCGGTGATTAAAACTAAGTTCTACTTCATGATTTCCTGTGTGGTTAAATCTTGAGTAGGTAATAGTTTTCTTTAAATTTTTAACTTTCTTTCAGTCTTTACCCTTATCTTCTCTTCTACTGATATGTCTCCCGTATCTCTGAAGCCTGTATTGTTCGTGGAGAAACGTAATTCCTTATCTCATCACACTTCTATTGAGAGATCTCTGCTGACTTCACTGAAAAGAAAGGATTGATTTAATGCTTATACCCTTTGCTTGCATAGTAATTTGCTCTGTCTGGGTGTTCTCTTTGGTTTCCTAAGTCTGGGTTTTACATCCTGCTCCTTTGAAAAACAGATGTTACATTCCTATGCTTCATTTGTCTGATCTTCTAGGCATGTACTTCTCCTGAGCATCCAAGTTTTCAGGATTCATTCAAGCACTAAAATCTTTGAACAGATTTTGCAGAGCAGCTTCAGATACATCCTCCCCTGTCTGAACAGCTATGAACACTGAAATATTTATTATTCAAAAGCTTATTCTCAAAATTATGAATATCTTACTAGTATCTTCAATAGTAGTGACAACCTGATGGATAAAGGTAGCTAGAGACTCGAGAGGTGAGAATTTCAGGTGATTTTACATAGTTATTCTGCAGAGGCCTTGAAGAGCAGATGTTGTGCCTTGCAAGAATCATAGAATGGCTTGGGTTGGAAGGGACCTTAAAGATCATCCAGTTCCAAGCCCCTGCCATGGGCAAGGATGCCACCCGCTAGATCAGCTTGCCCAGGGCCTCGTCCAACCTGGCCTTGAACACCTCCAGGGATGGGGCATCCACAGCCTCTCTGGGCCACATTTTTCAGTGCCTCACCACCCTCTGAGTGAAGAACTGGCCTTGTTATCCACATCAAAACCTGGAGGTGTTGATATGTGTAAGCAGATTGCAGGAAGGCGGGGGAAGCCATTTAATAAAAAAGGCTACAGAAGAGCTTTTCTTTCACCAGTGCCAGTGAATATCACTGGCTGGAGGTGTCTTTGGGTGGATCAAGGGCCTCACTGCAAGGGACTCAGATCATGGAGAAGTTCTCTCACCTGTTTCTGCAGCAAGGAAACATTACTGAGCATTCAGCCTCACTGATGACATTATAATCCTCACGTTCTTTGATTTTAATCTTTGGATATCTTTTCATTTACTTTTTGTCTTCTGGCCTGTTTGTTTAGTTTTCAATTTTCTTTCTGTATTCCCTAACTAGATTTTTTAGAGACTCTCTGCAGCTGCACGTTGTTTACAAGGAGGATGCTGAGCAAGCCTTTTGCCATCTTAACCTTCAGTTCTCGCATGTTCACTTGTATTGTTCCAGAGTTAGTTGCTTAATGAGATATCTTCAACCACACAAGAGCTTAGCTTTCATCATTTAAGACTGAACATTGGCCTTCCCTGCAAAGCCACCATAACCGAGCCAGTTCTGGTTGTTCTCAGTATCTGGAGGAGCAGAAACCTCCCCAAATGGCAACGAAATGCACTGCTCCCTTCAACTTGGCCTAAATTAATTTACTGCTGTACTTAACACTTTAGTTTCTCTGAAATAAGTTATAGCCCCCGGATCTTAACTCCTAATTAATTGATACTTTGTGATTACCAAAAATTGTAATAACACACTGAACATTTGGCTGCTGAGAATATTCTAAAATGAGTGCATGGTAATTGTTTGCAAGTCCATGGAATTTAATTAAACTGTGTTTAAAAGTCTTAGAAACTGATGACTGAGAATCAGCTAAATAAAATGTTTACAAATGGGCACATAAATATGCATATGCAGTTAGGAAGCAGGCTGTTTACAATGCCGGGCTCGTCTGCTTGCAAAGGCAACATCCAGTACAGCATGTCTCTGATAATTACATTTTGGCTTAATAAACACAAATGGGAAGGATGCTTATTTTTATTTTTAATTATGTTAATGCTTTCTTTTTTTTGATGCATCTCACTCTAATAGGGTGCATGGAGAGTTGTTTAGCTTTTATGTTTTGGGAAAAAAATGTAGTTCCTTGATTTTCAGGGGAGCGTTAAGAGAGAACAGATTGCTGTCCTTTGTGTAAAATGTAAGACACGTTTCAAACCTCCTTTAACCCCATGAGATTTCTGAAAGGCACACCAAGTCGGATGTTCATCAGACAGATGTTTTACATTTACACAGCAGTTTTCATTCCAGAATATCCATATTTGTGTCGGAATGTACATGTATATACGTTATTATGGTCCCCCTATGCATCTTTTCTCTGGCTGTGCCTATATGCACTTGACAGTATTGGAGCAGCATATGTGGACACCTAAAGCTAGTGTTTGTGTGCCTTGCTGGCTGGTGTAGCTCTAGCACCACTTCTCCAAGCCAGCCCTGGCCCCTATGCACCCGCGGGTGCTGACCTGACCTGAACTCTGCGCTGCCGCAGCTCACAGATACAAGCTGCTGGCTGGCTGTGTTTACTGCGGTCTGATGTGGTCACTTGTGCAGATGCACCTTTTGCCCAATTTAAGGATCTTCAGCTTAGTTATTATTTTTGGCACAGGTGAGGTGAGGGTCTGGATCAAGCCGAGGAAGGGTCTTTGCTTTTCCTCTCCAATATTTCTTTTTCTCTACACGTTTGAAAAAGACGGGGAGGTAAGGCTATACACATGCTTTTAGTAATGCTTTCTTAAGAGTTTTTAAAAGCTTTCTTAAAACAAACAAAACCAGGACATTGCCATGGATTTATCCATGTACATTAGCTTTCTGGCTTCAAATTAACTTTTTCAGAAATGTCACAAAACAGTCACAAATTAAATGTGGTTCTATTCTGATTAGACAGCATTTGTTGCTTGGTTATATTTCAGGAAATAAAGACATTTAAATCACTTATTTCAAGACAGAAGTATTAAGAGTGAATTTTACAGTAAGACAAATCAGTCTTCTGAAACACTCATAATACTCTTCAGCAAAATGAAATAAATGGGAGTATGAGCTTCTTCCTGAAGTGTTTGGTAGTGTCACTACTTACGTATTTGGTATGCATTGTTAGGAAATAGGAAATTTTATTGACCAGTTTAAGCTTAGTATGTGGAAGGCAAGCTAGAATCTCAAAAATGGCTCGTTTTTATCCCCCACCAAGTTAATCAGAAACATTTTTATCTGAAGTAGATTTTTGCTATTCTGCAACTATAACCGTCTGATTTTACTGATTTCAAGACACTCGAAAGCAAGTAGGCTGCTGGACAGAGAACATTAATGAGAAAGTGCAGTGCCTCCCAATGCAACAGCCAGACAGCCAGATGCATTTATGTGATGGATAAGACGCTTCTGCTGTTGCTTTGCCATTCGTTAGTAGCATGCAGCAGTCTGTCTGTCTTGGTTATTTCTCAGGCTGCCAGAGCAACTGACCTACCTGAAGTTTAACGGTGTCTGTACAGATGTGTGCATGTTTGTGTGCACACATTAGATATAAATATATAATCTGCTGGTTTCCCTGCTTCTCATCTTTGTCTGGGCCTCCTTCCTAAAATATTAAACCAATTCCATGTCTTCACACACCAGTTCTGTATTTTCCTGACTCATATCCCTCCATCAGGAGGTACAGAAATAATGTATGATGTATCAAAGTAATAATCCCATAAAAAAAAAAAAAGTTTTTATTTTTGAACACATGCAAAATGCGTGAGGAATGAACAAATGACCACCCCAAAATGATGGGGAATAAGGTCTGTTGCCATAAGTTGCAAAGAAGGGCTGAAAACCTGTGTCAGGGAAGTTTTGGTATTTCCAGAGAACCCCAGTGAGTTCACTACTCCTGCACCAGAAACTGCAGAACTAGGCCAGTTCAAAAACTGCCTAAAATGTTTTGGCAAATAAAATTGGGTACTACCATTTGCTATAGATCTGCAAAATAATGTACAAATGTATTCACAGGAAAAAAAAAAAAAAAAGTTGTGGTTAATAATAGTGCTATTTCCAATTTTTAATGAGGCTCCTCAGGGGCATAGCAATGCATAGTGGTATATCTCATTATCTCATTAGAAGACTTTGGCTTGCATCAGGAGCAATTTGGATTAAACCAACGTGTGTTCTCTGAATCCAGGGACCTGGCTCCAGCAAATGGGGGGAAAAAAATTCTTGATGTTTGTTATTTTTCATGGTTTGGGTAAAAATTAGTTTCAATTAAGAAATGAACCTCATGCAGAACTGGGGATAAAGGATACAGTTTTATGGGATAACATGCAATTTTGGGCTATTTATACCTTTATGCTAATTAAGAATTCAGTTTTGTTTTTTTCAAGTGTGCTGTTGACAAAGATGTGCTTTCACACACACAAAAAGAATATAAAATGTACAGTGTTGCTGTCCTTGCAAAGCACCCGCTGCAACATGAGCAGGATCCTGAGCAACTTTCTAACATATTTCTTGCAAGTCTAGCATGCTGCTTTCCTGTGATAATAAGGCTTGAAAATGGAGATATAGCTGTCCTGGCTTCTTGTAGGCAATTCCAGGTAATCCAGTGGTAGATATCAGTAGGTCACTAAAAAGAGAGAAAGAAAAATCATGAATGTTCATGCTACATCAGTGGTTGCTTCAAAAGGTTTTTTTTCTTTTTTGGCCCCACAGATGATGAAGGGTCTAACCCTGGCATCTATTTGAAACAGTGAAGGGTCCTGGGCCATTTATTTATTTATTTATTTTTGCAGAGGGTTGGCAGCCCTGAAGCATTTAATTTATCTCATGTTTGTGATTTTGTGATTTTTTTTTTTTTTTTAAAGACAAAACATTGCCTGCTGCTAATGCTTGTCACTCAGCTGCCACGTCCTTATCTTGTTCCCAGTGCTATGGGTACGGTCTGCAGTTAGTACTCCTCTCCTCTCTGAAGTGGTGGCCTCTGAAAAGTAGCCGTCGTAATTGTGTGTTGTGGTGGGCTGCAGAGGTTAAGTGTGAAGCCTTTGGGTGACTGCCAAAAGTGGATTTCTTTCAGAGGCACCTCTTAAATGCATCTTGAGGGGGAAGGGGAACAGGGTTGCTCGTCTAATATGGCTGATGATGGGTATTGCTTAATATATCTGGTAGAATAGATTTTTTTCTTTACACAAGGGGAATTTTTATCTTTTTACAGCTGAGAGCATTGTGGCATAAATGTGCAGCAAACGGTGAGCTGCAGACATCCCACCGTCCCTGTCTGCTGGCATTTCGGTCCGGAAAAAAGCCTCTCGTATGTCAACAGCAAGAGTGAATACAAAGAAAAAATGTTTACCCTTTTAGTTTACTTTATCAGCTCTATCGATTTCCTGATGTGACGTCCCTAAGATCTCTCTTTCAGAGAGCTGCAGAGCCACACGCGTTTCAGGAGGCTCTGGGCACGCGCCCTGCTGGAGCAGCTCTGCGTCCTGGAGCTCAGCGAGGAGCACTTTGCACATACACTTATGAGTGTGTTTGTGGGGAAGGTGCTTGCAAATGGAACTGTACCTGCCTCCTCCAGGCTAATGCAAGCAGATGCCTGTGTCTTTTGAGCTCCTTGGTGTTTCTCCTAGATAGCACTTTGTGCACAGGAGATGTAACCTGAGCATTGCTCCTACGGAGCCACAGCTGCCTATTGCTCCTGGTTTTCAGGGAAAAAAGAAGGAAGGTTGCAGACACAGGGTCTTAAAAATTATTTTGTGCAAGTGTGTTTTTTTTGTGCAGCAGCATTATCGATCCCTGTTTCACTTCTCACTTGGCCTCACCATGCGCTGATAGATCCAGGACTGCTTGCTGCTGGCATCAGAGACGCGCTTCTCCTTCCATGCCCCTACTAGGAGCTCCTAGAAAGAGTTTTGCCCCTATTTGACCTCAAGAAAATGCATGTTCTTGGTAGGAAAAATAAATAAAAAAAAGCTGCATTCCTCCTTATCTCATATGCATATTGCATGTTTATTACCGTTTCTATTAAAAACGGTGATCCTTATGTTGTTTAAATACTTTAGCCATGGAAGAATGAAAGAAGATATTCCTCCCCCCAAAGTTTCTGTAAATAGCCAATTAAAAGGTTGGTACAACTATGGATATTGTAACAATATTTTCTATTTTATAACATTTTCCTTCCAAGAAACTCAGACTGCATGCACGCAGTTTGTCAGATGTTTCTCCTATGAAATTGAGGATACCAGAAGTATTTTAAAAACTGCATGCATAATAAAATTACAGCTCCCATCACCAAAACACAGCTTTCTTGAAGGTGGAAAGATAACAGCTAGACAGACATCAGAGCATATCAGGGAAAATAAAACTTCAGCATTTTGCCTAATGACAGGAGATTCAAGGGAGCTCGGTTATGTTAATAAATACTTCTGAGTCCCTACTTTGTGGAAGGGAAGCTGAGAGCTCGTGAGCCAAGGCCTGCGTTTAACCCTTATTTCTTCAAATATGCTTTTCTGATACCAGTATCTACTCCTGACTGCTGTGAACATACAAAAAAAGCTTAAAATTCATTGTCATCACTTTAAACAGCGAGTTTTGCTCTTTCTTTCTTTTTCTTCAAGGATTAACTTGGACCAAGATCTCAAGAGAGAGTTTTTTATTTTATCTCTCTCTTTTTTTTTTTTTTTTTTTTTTTTTTTTTTTTTCCTGTGCAAAGATCTCTTTAGGATTCTGCTTTGTGGTCCAATGAAGTAAAAATAAAACTTTGAAAATCATTGGGAAAGTTGCTGATTTTCAGCATTTAGATGCAGGTGGCTTCCAGGGTTGTACTGCAGAATTTTTAGTGTAGCAGCTCTCATGGCAATAGAAAAGTAGTTAATCATGAAAATGTTTACAATTATTTTTTAACCAGAGATTTAGAGTCTTCTGAATTTACTTCCTTAGTTGTTACCTTATGGGATTTTTCCAGCTGTCACTTGATGAGTAGTAGTCTGTTATTTCCATTTTCTACTTTTTTTAAAAAAAACTTCAGAGGCTCAGGATCAGGTTATAGAGATTGGAGATAGAAGCACTGTGATACTGTGTTATTTTTGTCAATAGCAATCATGGGTAATGAGATGTATCTCTTAGTTTCGTCTGAATTTTAAAAGGCTTTTAAAGTTATTTTTAAAACCTCATCACAAGTGTCTGAAACCAAAGATAAGACAGTAAGGATATGACTTTATTGGAAACTATGATTTTGAGATAACTAGATAAAAGGTTTGATTGTAAGTGGAAGAGTGATGTCAGTGTCATGCTAGAAATTGAATTAGAGTATGTAAATATGCAGGTAATTAGACTTCTTGGTTCTATTAATTATTTCAGCATTTCTTGCTGCAATAATGGAAAAATATGTATTGCTTTCACACCCTATTTCAGTTCTGCCAACTAATGGTTTCCCTTGAACAAAAAAAGGTGATAAGGAGATAGTCATTGTTTGCTTTTCACTGAGGATAGGCACTTACTGTAATAGGTTTCTGCTGGCGTATTACTGGGCTTTGTGAAAAGACAAACAGTTTTTCCTCTAAATCGCCAGTGGAAAATACTTGTCAAGCACTTTCAATTGTGTATTTTTGCCAGTATTTTAATGATGACAGATATAATATTGCCACTACTGTGAAAGCAATTTCTACCAGAGAGTTTTTTTTTATTTTTATTTATTTATTTATTTATTTATTTATTTATTTATTTTTAAGCATGCTTAAATTCCTTCAAGAGAAAAAAGTTATTTGCTCTTCCTGAGCCTGGCTGAGCCCTCGGTGGTCACTGGCTGGAGGGACAAAGCTGGGGTAGCTGCAGGAAGCGTGGAGAGGGTGGGGAGGGAGCCTCCGGGGTTTGCTCTCTGTACATAACAGTGTGTGGACAGCTTTTTGTATATAAATATATATGCATCGAAAGCCATATGTAACCCACTGTACCATGATGGAAACTCTGCTTCTGTATTTTACATACAGAATGACTGAATTCATTTATCCGTGTTTTGAAAATAGCGAGTACCGACACAGCTTAAAGTGCAAGACTAAAATAACTGTGTTACTACATCAATATTTCTGAGAAAAAGAAAAAAAAAGCAAACAAACCTGTGATGATAAGCTGGAATATGTTGCTTAAACTAGTTGATGCAATGAGGGAATCCAGCTCATTAATAACCACAGCCCCATCAGAAGTTAAGTGCACATGCAGTAATAGCACACATTCTCTAGCAGAGGGGCTTGCACACACAAAATCTCCATATATTAAATATACACTTGAGAAACACTACATAGCAAATGCTCCAGTTGCAGTTGTATGCTGCTGAGACTCTGCTGCAATTTAAGGCTCAATCATATGTTCTCCGAGGAAACCCACTGATACCTAATTACAGGAAGATTACAAACGATAATGACAACATAATGAATTACAGAACCTTTACGACTTAGTAGCACAATTTCCTGCTGTGAATCAAGACATCTAGATGAAATGCGAGGATATCTTTGAGTGACATTTGCTCATCTTTTCCATGAGGATTCGAAAGGGAATTATAAAATTGCATATTACTTGTTTTATGACAATGACACAAGTTCTTGTGCTTGGTGTGTTTTTATGAAGTTGGAGCCAAGAATATACTAATATTGTGACATTTCCTAGCACATACCATCTTTGTTGGCAGCATAGTATCTTACACTTTAAGAGTTCTGCTTTTTGGATTTCTATATTTCTGTGGCCTTTTATTTTCATTTAGTCCTATTCAGGGTCCTTTAATTTATCTAGCTGGCTTTGCTGTCATACTCTACAGATTAAAAACATTAAAGTTGTGAAGGAAATGGGTTATTGGAGTCCTGTCCAAATACCGAGCATTGGCAGTGCCAGGATTACACTTCATATTGATCCTCTTCCTTCCAGTTGCTATTCCTTGGGTTTCAGATGTGGTGCTACAGCCATGGGCAAGACCACGATGTAGCAATCATGGCTAGAAATCTCAGCCTGGCTGAGAATCTCATTTTGGTTACAATAAGTACTGTTCATTTTAATGAAGTCATACTTAACCTATGAAATGCCCCCGTGTGCCTTGGCTGTGACTCGGGCAGAACTCAATTTTATAATTGTGCCCTGCGTACAGTGCCAAATTTGCTTCTGACTGAAACCTGGAAGGGCTGGTTTTCAGCCTGACCAACTTAACCAGGATATCCTTAATTCCATTAAGGTTTATTAGCCCCTCATCAACAGTTTAAAATGTCTGAGCAAAACTAGATGCTATTGATATCAAGGACAGAATTAGTTTCAACCAAATGAAGACACGAATTGTCTCTGAAAGAGAAAGTATGGGCTTCTTTGTGGAAGCAGAAAATAGTTTCATAGGAACTTGCAAGGAATGTTTACTTAGATGACACATCATTTTAACACTAAACCGACAAGAAATGTCACAAAACCACAATAAATTTAGAGAAATTTTATCTTTCTTTACCTCATTAAAAGTCTATATAAAACCAATGTGCCTTACCAACATGAGAAGAAAGGAACATCATGAAAACAGTCTATTGAGCACAAGTATAATCCCAAATGTCCTCCCCATGTATGTGTGCTTAGAGTGGTGGCAAATGCTCTGGATTTTCCTCTCCATGGAAACTAATATCTTTTGATAAGAATTGAAGCCCTGAAGTCTGCTTTTCAATGAAATGATATCATTTTCTTGTAGAAATCAGACCCTTTCCAGGAAAAAAATATAGTCCCGTAAACCCTCCCTGTCCCCGAGTCCTACTGGAAAACAACATCAATTGAAACTTTGCCCAACCCTATTATTATCAGGTTTAGTTCTATCATTTGATTAATTTATGCTTCCCTCTGTGATACCTGGTAGCTTTGCTGGAGAGCTTGCCCCTGTTTTTGCGCGTGCTGCTCAGTGCTGCTTCTGCCCAGTGACTTGCACCCATTCCCATCACTGGAAGCCAGCTGGGGGGATAAAGGTCCATGTTGGCTCTTGTCAGACATTGTATGGAAGTGATGCAGCCTGACTTGAATTCTGCTGTGAAAAAAAGTGGGAAATGAGGAGCTGGACTGCTATCTGGAGATAACCTATAGCGGAGCTGTAGTCTTGGCGGCAAAGAGACTTTAAATTGATCTGATTTAGATAAACAGATTGCCAAAGGCTTTTTCTGGATACACTAAAAAATCCTCTGAAATCTGTTCCAGATCTAAATACTGGTAGATCGTAACTTTTTTTAAATCTCTGACTTTTTAAAATAATCTTGCTCAGTCAATGCTGTTTCAAACTCCCTTTGTGGGGATTTTGGATGATATACTTTGGATAAAATTTAGTTTTGAATTTTGAGAGGAATTTAAGATCAGTATGTCATTTTAACATTGTTAAAGCAACGCTTCCAAACTGCTGGTTGCATGTGTTATGTCGTGTATGTATAAAACTGTGGATGAAGCTAAAGCATTTCCTTCATGGTCAATGAGCTAAACCATTTTGATCTGAACAATCTGAACAATTTTTTATTTTGTTTTGGCAGCAAAAACTTTCAAACTGTAATTCTTAAGGCTTGGTCCTTCTGTTATCCATCAGCTCTAATAGTCATATGGCCTTTTTTCCTTTCTCTCCCATATAGCGAATAACAGAGTTGCTCTGACCTTGTTTCAAAGTGTTTTCTGCACCATGAATCACCATTCTCTTCTGTCCTGAAATGAAATTTTCTTCAACATATGATGAAAACGTAAGGCCAGAAAGCTCGACTGTCTCTTCTCTCTTGACTGGTGTTTTGTCACTGTCCCTTTGTCAAGCCCAGTGACACCAAGGCTGCTCTTGCATTAAGCAAACCCCAACAGCAGTCTCACAACCAGCAGTTAACTGAAAATGAATAACAAAGAAGGGTTATTTTATTTTTTGTAGATCTTGAACGATCGTTTCCCAAATATTTGTTTTACACACTGGAATTCCTGATTGTTAGGTTGTCTTCACTTGCAACTGTTATAGCTCAAGTGATGTTTTTCCCTTTCCTTTAATTGCTCTGGTGTTAGTCAGAGGGGAGAACAAGACAAGATGAAAAAAAAAAAATCTTTACTAGTGCAAACTTTGATGTGTTATGTGACATCCAGTTTACTTCTCTTCGCAAGAAGGCTGTAAGTACTGCTGTTACTGTTAGAGCAATTTGACAAAAATTGCAATCAAAATGCACACTTTATGACTGAAAAATTAATTTCCTCAAGACAAATTCATAATGAAGTGACTTGCAAAGAAATCAGATCATCCTCCAAAGGAAGTGAACATATCTAGTTTTTTTTTTAAAAGAAATCAGAGTAAAATAACTCACTGCTCACTAACCTAGCATGATCCTGAGCTCAGTTTCTGTAATTTACATCACAGTGTGCTGCAACCATAGTCATTAAGCTGGCTGACATTATACGACTGTTTCTTTTCAGCAAGTGTAATGTTTTCCCCAGAAAGCAAATAATTATAGCCAAGCGTAGATTTTATTCACAGGCAGGGGAGCCTTTGGCCAGCAGCGAGGCTTGTTGCCAATGACCGAAGATGACAGCAGCCGTCAGAGCTGCCTGCCTCTGCAGCTGGAGAAGGTGCTGTAGCCATCTAGCTGGAGGCAGAGGACAAGGAACAGAACTTGTAAGAGAGATGGATTAGAAGTGCTTTGGAAAGCCAGCAAGAAAATCAAAGTGGAGTTTGAAAAACATATGCAGGCAGACAGGGGTCTTTGGGGTATTTGAAGTAACCAAAGCAGCCATGTAGATAGGAAGGGCTCTCTTTTGTATGAGTTAGTCCATGAAAGATTGTTTTTTTTCTGCATTTGTTGAGTGAGAGAAACTTCAAAGAATTGTACTCAAAGAGTACACAGAGTTAGAGTAGTTAACTCTAACACAATATTTTCAAAAAATCTGAAACTGTATGCTTATGGATGCAAGGCAATAAGATTGCAGATTAATTCGTCCATTTTTGACAACTTGTTTCTTTCATTATTATTCTCAGTTTCTGTAAGCCTGTACATATGCCTTTCAACATTTTTGTATGTGGTACATGTTCAATTTTGTGGGGGAATCTAACGACAGTGGGGAAAAGCTGGGCTGTCTCTCTGTTCATCTTCTTTTTGTTCTTCTTTTCTTCTTTTTGTGCTTGAGGCCTGGCCACCTTTGTCAGTGTGATTGAATTCTCAAGGCAGCCAACCTGCATAACCATGTCAAAAAAGTCCTCTTATCTTTTCAGTTTTAGAGATGATTCTCCTAAATTCTGAGACCTGGACCAGGATCTGTATGGAGAAGTCATATGGAATTAACTAGAAATTATTATTTTCCTTCGTTTTCTGGGAAATTCTGTAAACAGTAGTAATTGTGTTGTTTTTGTTTGTTTTTTTGTTTTTTAATATAAAGAGATATTAAAAAAATGGAAGCTTCAAGGCCTCCCAAAATGTCAAATTCTCTGCCAAGCTGGAGTGTCACAAATTCACCCAGGTGCAGATTTCTTTGATTTCTTCTATCATGTGTATAACTTTTTTAAAATGTTAGAAATTACCTCAGCCTAT
This sequence comes from Oxyura jamaicensis, assembly GCF_011077185.1. Taxonomy (NCBI): domain Eukaryota; kingdom Metazoa; phylum Chordata; class Aves; order Anseriformes; family Anatidae; genus Oxyura; species Oxyura jamaicensis. Next base: position 22,982,902 of record NC_048901.1, on the reverse strand, counting down.
TCTACTTGCTAGATTAGAAATTACAAATACGCTGGCAGACTGTTCTGACATTTTGAGCAATAGAAACCCAACAATCGAATGTAAACCATTGATTTTACTTCCAGTAATTGTTCCAAAGAAAACTAGTTCATTCCTCAAAAGAGAAATAAATAAATGAATGCGTGCATGTCAGGCAAAATCTTGTTGAAATAGATGATGTTTTATGTCAATAAATAGATGGACAGAGAAAGTCTGGAAATTTGAAGCCGCAGACAGTAATTTACTTATGAAATAATGATTAGATTTAGCCCAAGCTCATGCATGAAAGGATTTCACTGGTGTGTAATAAGTTCAATCTAGAAGTTTGTTGTCTGGTAGTGCAGAGTTGTAGGGGTTGCTGAAATACGTGCAGCATGTTGCTGCAGTCAGTAAAAGTAGAAAAATATCACCAGATATTTCTTCAGCATTTTTAATTTTTATTTTTGCATCTGTGGTTCTCCAACCTCTCAGGCTGTGCTTGTAGTTAAGGCAGCAATTGCAAATGGCTGTAGTACAAACATAATATCTGATTTTGAGCTGGAAAATTGAACCAGCATGCGATCACAGGTAGGCAGCCGCTTTATGGTAAGAGCAAATGGTTGCATGATTACTGAAGTATAGCTGCTGCTGGAAACAAAAGGCTGTAAGAAACCGATCACAGGCTATAGCAACTCTAGGCTTGTAATACTTTTATATTAGACTGAAGTAATTTCTGTGGGCGTACTGTCAGATTTGCTGTGGATCAGTTTCCAGTTTTATTTAGCCGTTTCATTCATACGGCGTATTCTGTGAAAAAAAATCTGTCATAAATTGAGTGGTTTCTCCTGCCTCTTCCCAGTGATTCAGTTCTGTTTACTTATGATTTTGTGAAACACCCCAAACATAAAAAGCTTGAAAGTAGATTTATTTTTTGAGTGTGCATTTAGGAGGAATCCTGTGGAAGTTAAGATGGTGCTTGAGAGTTCTTCTCAAATGAGGCTGTTTTCCTGTCAGAGCCACAGGTGGGAATGAAAATCAGTGCCATTCTGCAAAGTTTCCTGAAAGGACATGTCCCACCCATTACTGGAGAAGAAAGAATCATCCAGCTTCTGTTTACTAGAGGTGTTATATATATCCCCAAATCAATTTTAAGTGTATCCCTCAACACATTCAAGATTTAGAGAGGCTTAAAATGTATATAAATGTTTTATTACTGCTTCATTTTGAAAAGTTAATTTGAAAAGCAAGCCCTCATCCTAATAATTCAGATTTTTTTAATTGAATTATTTCTGAGGATTCTTCAATAACTGTTTATTAATCCAGTTACAAACAGATGGCAATGAGTTGTCCTTTTTTTTTTTTTTTTTTTTTCTTGGTGCTGTATTTCTCTCCCATCTGACCTCATTCATCAGAGGTTTCCCAGTCTCAGCTGTGTGTTGTTAGCTGGATGCGTAACATTTGGTTTAGCATTTGAAATTCAAGACAGTTCTTTGAAAAAAAGTCATATCACTTATGAAAATAACATAAAATGATTATGACTAATAAAAATAACACCTGCACATTTCCTTGTAGCCACAGAATAGTTCACATCTGTAGAAAAAGCCTGGGGAAAGGTTTTATCAATGTGAGATGAAAGCAAAATAAAGGTGCCCCAAAACAATTAATTTTCTTATTAACATTTTTCTCATATGTCATGTGATGTGACAGTAAGTCATATCTTCTCTGTCTGCTTCTCATGGACCTGGGTTAAAGTAAACTTGATTAAAATCCCAGTGAAGATGATGATTTTCTTTAGAAGCTGGTTTGAAAGAGGTGCTCTAAGCACCCGATGCTGGCTGGCCACAAGCTGCTGTGTCGTTGCCAGTTGGGGACTCGGGGTGGCATCTAAAACCTGCCATGTCCCCACAAGGCCAGCCTGTCAAAGTGGAGGCTGTGCATCTGAAATTTCAATTTGAAACAATTGTACTTGCAGTGTGCGTTTTTCCCTGAACGAACTCAACAGTGCTATGGCAGTAGCTATAGAGAACCATCTTCCTCATCTTCTCCATTTTGTTCCTTGAGCAAACTGATCTTAAAATATTGAAGAAAAAAATGTTGCTTGAGCTGAAGCTACTCCTGTAACAATTTTCTAATTTTACTTAATTTTACCTATGTACACCCAAGTGAAGAATTCAGAATTAGAGTTTTATTTTTTCCTGTCATTAATGATGTATGGAGAAAAAAGCCTTCTTTAACTTAGTCTGATATTTTACCTAACAAAGGATGCTCATGCTTCATTTATTTCTCCAGAATTCCTCACCCTTTAAATAGATTGTACCATTTCAATGTTGTTATTATATTTAACATTTCAAATTACCTAAAAACTAAGGTATTCCATCCTTGTCCTCTTCAAAATGAGGCAGTGTAGTTGCTACAAGATATGTGTAATCAGGACACATGTAAGTAGAAAGTGGACAAGCCTAAGTTATTCAGCTACAGCTGTTCACTGTTTGGAGAACCTGTATGTTCAGATTTTATAAACAATTATTTAAGTCAAGCAATACCAGTTCTTGAATGGAGGAGGGCAGAGAACACCTAGATTGAGAATATATGTCTGGCTTGCCTCTTATATAATGATTGCCAATTTCTTCATCACAAAGCTGGTTGTTTTTCCAAGGGCACAGAGGTGAGAGACAAGGCTGGTGAAAGGTTGTTTTGATGCTGAAACCCATTCAGAGATGTCCTCTACGTCCATCACTCTGCAGGAAACAGCTCATAGCTTTGGCTTTAGTTTGACGTACTTTGCAGTTGGTGTTGAGAGTTACTGCTCTGAAATGCAGTAGTTTTGTTTGATTTTGCTGCCTTTTGAAATGTTGGAGTGACTGTGTGGTGTTTTATCTTCCCATAAATTGAATTTATTGCTTTCACCAACTACATACAGTAGATTTCCAAGAAGAAAGCTAATGTGACCTCAGTCCGTTTGCATAGAGTATTTCACTAGCCATTATGTGTAGTTTATGATTTAATCCATTTTAAACTCTTCCTGTAAGTACTTATATTTTTCATTTAATTGTGTTCATTTGATCCTCAGCAGTCCTTCAGGAGACAAAGTTATTGGGCCATTATCTAGCCATGAAGCATTGATTTGTGCTATATAAAGAATGTATGGATCTTGCTCTTTTAAAGTGTGAAGACCTCTTTGTATTTGATCTCGTAAATGGGATAATACTTTTTGCTTTGTGAAATTCAGTCTGAAATTTGTTCAGATCGCAACTGCATTTCTATTTAGCGATATGCTGGTTTAGCCATCTCATCAGTCTTACAGAAGGCATTTGTGCTTTTATTCATGACCTTTGGATTCTGATGTTTATAGTCTAATGAAGTGGCATGTCTAAAACAAGAACAAAAGACCTATTTACACTATAAATTTGGATTTTGTTCAAAATAATGTTTTGTTAAAGTGGCGCTGCCAGATGATATGACCAAGGGAACCAGCACAACAGCCAACAGGGTCAGCGTTTGTAAAGGTCAGTGACAGCAAACAGGGTCTCTTCAGCACCGTCAGATTTAGCTGTGTGTACCACACACCCAGCCTGGTTGCAATAAAAATCTGGAAGGAGCACCAAGAATTATTACAGCCTCCTGGTTAAGTGATTCAGATCACAGCCTAGATAAATCTGCTGCTTGGGTGCACTCACTGCACACAACACATTTTTCAGGGGGCTTGACATGTTTGTTGCACTAACAAGAATTAGAAGGTACTATTTGACCTTTTCTAGCACAAATGTAGAACAGATACATATTGACCGGTGCCCAAACATTCAACATGAGCGTGAGCTTATGCAATGTGGCAGGTCTCATCTTTAAACTTTAGTGACTGACTGTCCCCACAAGTGTGGTCCACTCTTGATCAGATCATGGGAGCAACGTACAGAGTGTGCACATCTCTGCTGGTTTTATTATCAGGATTCTGTCATCCACTATAGTAACACAATGATAATTATTGAAAATCCAGTAAAATCTTATATGAAGTTGATACATCTTAAGAGTTGGTGTTGCAGTGATAGAGGGTTTGAGGTTAACCATGAAACCTTTTCCCACAAGGTATGTGATACCACAGTAAATATTTCAACACAGGTCATAAGGAAAAATGGGAAATGAGGTTTTTTATTAATAGTGGCTACAAGCCGGTGATCTGCACATTTTTTACTCCACATCTGTAGTTTCAACACTAATTTAATGGAGGAGTTTCATACATGGAGGTTTTTTTAAAAAATCTGATACTCTGTGGATTCAATTTATTAAAATTAAGGCCTTTGCTTTCCCCTCAACTCTGTGCGAGGTTACATGAGGGAAGGAGACTGGAGAGGAGAGGGAGCAGTTTCTGCCCATTTATCTAAGATTGTCAGCAGTCTGTCACCTGGTTTACACAGAAGGAGCTTTTCAATCCTCCTTTGCAACAAGAAGGGTTTCCCTAAACGTTCTTAAGTGCAATTTGTACAGAGCAGAGATTTGCCTTAATATTTTTACTTTCAATAACTGACACCACTTAAACAAAGCTTTAACAAAACATGCGCATACTGAGACACTCCGAAGTGAGCTCCTGATTTTGCAGCCTTACGTACATTTTATGCAGATATTCAGTATCTTTCATAGTTGTGGGGGTTTCCACCATGTCAGCACCATTGGCTTCTATGGGGTTTTGCCTGGGTTCCCTCTGATGTGGACCACCAATGGCCGCCTACTCCTGCCTGAGGAAAGTGGGCAGTGTTTGACTCACAGGGGGCTCTACCATTCTCCTTGGAGCTTTTCAAGGACTATCCTTGAAATTCCAAGGGAATTTTCTTTTGGTCAGCTATAGGTAAAGGGCACATAGGTTGGATGTCTGAATAATTGCTAATTCTCTGGTTGCATCTGGAAGGCAGAAGAGAAGTAGCTGAAAAGCTCCATACTGCACTAGCAACAATGACATATGTTGAAGGTTTTTGTGTACCTCAGAACAGATTCACTGGTCCCTCGTGATTCTTTATTTGCTCCCTGTTAACATCCTTGTGTCAGAAAGCACAATTTGGTTGAAAAAGAGGGAGCAATGGGTTCAATGCTTTTGTGACCTTCCTGGTGGCTTGATTTGGGATAGGTTTTGTTGGAAATTGCTCCTGGGGAAGTACCTGTGAGCTCTGCATGCGAGCTATGGCAGTGTGTGTGTCGTGTACACAAAACCCCAAGTCAATTAGTAATAATTAGCAGGAAAAAAAAGGAATGTGAATGCAGGCTGCTGTTCCCAGAAGGGTATCACACACAGACACAAACACATGTATAGAGCAGGGAGGGAATTACTGAGCCATGGTTAGCACAAGCACAGAGGAAATTGCAGTTTCCTGGGAAGTGCATTTGCTCGATTCTTATGCTATGTGCATAGTACTTAGGATATGTGGTTAGATGCTGTTGCCAAATTTTGTTTATGCCAAATGTGTTATGAGTGCATGCACACTAACCGGATATATTTTTATCCTTCTGTCTCATATCTCCAGCTTTTTGCCTTGTTGTTTCTGCCTTTCTTCAGTGATGTTTGCAAAAGTTTGGTAACAACATAAATATAACATGGTTTTATGTGTGGTGCAACAGTCTATGGGGATCAAACCTCTTCCAGAATCCCTGATACAATAGAAATAATCCTCAGCTGAAAAATTACATTTACTGTAAATTTAATAATAAAAAGGCAAATGCAAGATGTTTGTTAGTGAAATAGAAAGGGAGAGATACAAGGTCTTTAGTAGGGGATTTCCCTATGGTTCAGATGAATATTTTTGCAGGCAGAAGGCAAATGCAGCAGAAACAGATGGGTCTGTGATTGGTAAGGAACTTGATGTAAAATCTGTGTTGACGTTTTATTTGTCTCAAGAAATCACTGATGTGTTGTTATTGAGTAAGGAGGTGTCTGCTGCAAGGACTCATTCTGCTATGGTGAAATTTAAATAAATGCATATTATGCTTTAGGACTTGTTACAAGATCACTGATAATCTGGTCTCAGAAGAAAATTTGTTTGAGAGCTTTCCTGATTAATATTTTATGGTTTTCCAGAGTAAAGTTTGATTATTTTTTTTTTTAAAGAATTTGAGCTTATTTAAACTGATGACATGAATACGCTGAAAATGTTTATACGTCCAAAAGTTCAGTTAAATCAAGTGTATCCTACCAAAAATATCTTAAATTTTGTGTTGCCTTTTTTTTTTTTTTTTTAAATATTTGCCACTTTTAAGTTTTTCCTTCAGTGAGTTTTAATAAGATATTTGCTAAATGGCATCTTTCTAGTTACCTCGCATCAGATGTGTTACGGGCTCCCACCTGACCTGTTCCTGAAGTAGGAGAGCAGGAACAGCAGCTGAAGGGAAGGGCTCCCCAGGCCTCCTGAGAGTGATGGGGATGCTCATCTGCAGCTCCTTACGAATCAGCACTTGCAACAAATCTTGTGATCATCTCTTACAGGCTCTTGAGTGCTACAACCCTTTACATCCATTTGTTCCTCTGCCTAGCATCTCTGTTAATATTCAGCAAATCCATTTGCTATTCTCTTGTGTGCCATGCGCAGAGCAATCGCTAAAGTTGGAGGTTTGTTTAAGCCATTATGAGAGATGCTACTATTAATATTTCTTCTACTGAGATGGCACCTGGAAGCCACAGTGCTGGGCTGAGATAATCCTCCCTGGAGCTAGGCACGGGCACTATTTCAAGCTAAAGCAGGCTGCAAGACTTGGTACATTAATATGGTTCCCTATAGGTCGTATGTACAACATTTATGGAGAAAGGGAATAGAGGGGGAGAGAGCGAGTACAATGAGAACAGCTGTTCAAAGATTATCACACGTGTCCTCCAGAGCATTAGCTGTGAGACAGGGCTTTTCCACGCTATATCCAGACTGCTCATGGTCTCCTGTAGGACATGGGCTGGAGGGCAAGAGCACGCACCGTTGCTCACTGAGGAAAGGGAAGCAGCAAGCTGTTGAATGCCAGCATTTATGGGCATGGTGAGTGACGCTGTTTGCAATGCTGGTTATGGTGGAGCTGGTTATGTGCAGCTGTGCAGTTTTTCATTCTCCTCATCCTCCAGTTTCCTCGTGTCCTCCTGAGCCTGCATTTCCTCTGGGAGGGCTCTGTCTGTCCTGCTTTCTGCCAAGCACTCTGCCCCATGCTGTCATTTCCAGAAGTAACCTCTGTTTGCTCCTAGAATCTGAGCTTTCTTTATGTATTTTTAGATTTAGAAGAGGAAGGTGGGTTTGTGTGTACAGTGAATAATGTCTGTATCTGATCTGTTATGCGTAAAATGCATCACAGGAAAAAAAAAAAATGAATATTTCTAGGAACGCACATTATTCCAATTACAATCTGATAAATTATTCATATTTAATGTACTAATCATTACCATGTACAGACGTCAATAAAGAGAGTCATCTTTAATTAGAAGAAATAGAACTTTATTTCCTTCCTCCTTTTATCACAAATTTTGAGCAATGTTCATTGCACAGTTTAGATCAGATGGGATCTTGTCTATGATCTGAGCCTTTGATTGGCTTTGTGCTAAACTCATTTGTTAAACTACAGAAAAGGTTTTTTTTTGGTTTTGTTCTTGAGTAGAAAAGAGCTCATAATAAGAAATATGCTTGCTTATTTGTTAGTACCGTTCTTGAAAATTTTAACATTTTGGGGCCAAAAAATCTCTCATTTTGATGCATGTGTGAGTAGTCCTTACCCTACGGTTCTGTACCATACACAATCTCATAAACACCTCTATCCGCTGCCGTACATATGCTCCTCTTCCAAGTTGCAGAGCAATATTCTCTGAGTGATAAATCATTTATACTTCTAAACTTGTAATGAATGTTGCCGCTATTTTCTTTGCTTTATTTTGTTTTGGTTTACATCTCTTTAGATGGTGTGCTTTCATTTAATGCACTGTGCAAATGTGTCTTCTAACTGTAGCTAAACTCTAGCTGACAGCATCTTATGGTAATGTGGCAAATAATAAGACCACTTTGTTATCAAAAAATAATTTAAAATACATAAAAAGGAATTCATTATAATCCATAATAAAAGCAATAAGAATAGGAAGACAGCATCTCATAAGGCCATAAAACACGCCTCATGCAGTTAACCTTACAACGTAATCTAACTATGAGTAAATGATGCCATAAAATAAGCCTTGGCATCCTTAATTGCTTAATTAACACCGTATTTTAAAACAGAATTTTAATACAAGGTGTTGCTAAGTGCCAGGGAGATTCACCTGAGATAAAACTTAGGCTGGTAAAGTAATTTCTGATGTGTTTACAATAGAGACCCCATGTCAGCCTTTCCTGCACCTGTTGTGAGGATCAGGTTTGGCTCCGATGAGGCCTGCTTCTACAAGGTGTGGGGACACGGTGGGGCAGCACATGCAGAAATACACAGAGCAAGGCTGGGCACCAGGATGCCTCCGTCACCTTTAGCTGAGTCACTTCTCTGACATCCCAGGGGCACCTGAAGTTGACATTCCCATTAAAAATCCCAAGACACATGGAAAGGAGACATGCCCCCTGACTTCTGAGAGGCCCACACATGCTGCGGTGGGACAGCAGAGGGCTCTTGGTGCTGTGGAGATGCTGGCCCACCGCCTGGAGTGAGCACAGAAGGAGCAGACAACAAAGGGCTCAGCATGCCCAGCCTTTTGCAGCCCACAGAGACCTTCTGGGGCTCTGCCTTGACGGGGGCCGTGCTCACAAGTTTTGTGCTGTTTCATGCAAAGTGCCCAAAGTGGTGATCTGAGGCTGCCGGGTGGGCCTGAGCAGGGTAGCGGTACTTTTCCTCCATGCCACGCTCCTCTGGAGGCACCACTGGTTGTCCTATTCTCTTCCCTGTGACTCACAGGAGCTGTAAGTCTGGTCGTGAATTGAGGGCACTTTTAATTGCGGTCACAGAGTTGGGGTCAAGGGGAACCCAAACAACTGCCGCTTCTAAGACATATAACAGTATGTGCTGAATTGTAACCCGAGCAGCAGAGCTGCTGCCCTCCCAGGTCATTTGTCTGGGAGAGCAATAGAGCCAGCGTGAAGCTGTGCACATCTTTTTAGATGAATATTTATTTATTTATTCGCTGGACCACCTTGGGACAGTACCCACAGTGACCCAGAGACAGACCCATTAGTGCTGGAGCAGGGAGACGTGCACAGATTAATCGTGTTCAAGTCTGGAGTGGTGTGCTGCAAGGCTTAATTAATTAATGTGGGGAAGTGCTGTGGGATCTTTCTGTGAAAGGAACTATGTGGCTGTGGTTTTATTATTGTATTTATATAACCTGCAGCGATGCTAGTACTGAACTGGAACCTAACGAATCAGTATGGAAGGGCTGCATGATACAGGAAAGAAATAAGTTATATATATATTTTTCTCTTTAATACGGGTATGTTTCCTGCCACTATAGGAAGTCCAAGGTACGGCTTATGTTTTTTCACTGACAGAGTCTCTGAAAAAACACATCACTCTGTGTTAAACCCACTGCATTTTGTGACGTTCTTATTCACTAGGTACAGTTCCTAAGTGACGCACAATCATACATCAACTTCATTAACTTCCATGGCAGATTAGTTATAATCTATGGATTTATAGGTGATGCTTTCACAGACAGTGACTCTGATGGAACATTCTCTTGACTGGTGGTTTAATATTGCTTTGTTGTCTGAAGCAAATAAATTAGCTATAAATTTTATATGAAAGTGAAATGAAGCTGTAATAGGAATAGGATACATACGTCAAACTATAGATGTATAGGCCATGCAAAAATAAATACAAAGTAACAAATTCACCAGTGTAGTTTAGGCTATTATTTTACCAATTATGCTCCCTTTTCTCTAGTTCTGCAATTCCTACTTGTTCAAGCCACTTAAGAAATAATGTCTTACTAGGGTTTAAGGGACTGTGGCAAAAAACTGACTCTTTTCTGCCTTTCATTTCTTTTCTCTCTTTTCTCTCCTTTTCTTATTATTTATAATGGCAAAATCATTACAGGCTTCTAGTAAAAAATGGTAATACTTACTTTCCCTTGTTCTGGAAATTCCAGAAGATTTTTTTGTTACCACTCCTACTCCAGGCTTAAGCCCTGAAATAATTTTTAAGGCTGGTCCTTCCTTCTATCCCAATTGCAAAATCTGCTCAGTGAACAGCTACCCCAGGGGCTTTGAGGGCCAGTGGCGGTGCAAGGGCTCAGGCTCTCCCTGCATGTGCCCAAAGTCATTCTATGGATGGAGTAAGTGAGTTACATAGCAAAATGCAAACCCAACTAACATTTCTCTCTGCCACTTTGGTGCAGGGACTGAAACGCAAGATCTTCAGATGTCACAGAATTGTTGCCATCAAGTTGCAAATTACTCGGAGGGTTTATTTTTTTCTTTTATAGCAGCAGTTCTGGTTACAAATAATGGACATACATAATGTAAAGCCATGTGGTTGGAGTTCTACTGAGAAACACAGGAGCCTGAGGTTCAAGTATTTCTCCTGAAATAGAGTGACAGTGTTCTGAACATGTATCTTCCATGCTCTTTTTATGGGCTTTGTGTTGTGAGCCTTAGATCAGGCTTTTGTATGGCTGGCTCTGATGGTGTTGTGAGCCTTATTTCTGGTTTTTGGCTGTCTGTTGCTGATGCCCCTCCCAAAAGTCCCTTGGTGTGTTTTCTGTACCCTACACTGGGGCAGAGCAGCGTGGTGCGGGAGGGCTGTGTGCCGACCTCACCCCTCACTGGTGGTTTCCATCACAGGCTGCAGTCCGAGGCTCTGTACCACCTCGTGTTTTAAACTGATAGTATATGGATTTTTGTGGGGCTCCGGATATAAAACAGAAGTTTTTCTGCACTCTGCATCAGTACAGAGGAACAGAGGCGCTAGCGGGGTGAAAGCCAGGTTTATGTTTTGCAATTTATTACATCAGGAAGCACAGCCTTGAAGAAAATCTTTCCTCCTGGATGGAAAAGAAGGGAACTAAATTTCAGTGGAGACAGAGAGCTGTGCATACCGAAACACCTTATCTTTTAGAGGAAACAAACCGGTAATGAAGGTCAGACTGAACCTCAAAAACTTGCTCACAAACACAAGCAAAAAATCAAACCAAAACAACAAAATGAGGGCAGTAAGAGATCAAATTTTGCAATAAATAGCCTATATCTCTGAGCCACCTTATGTACATAGATTGTACTAGTTATCAAGTCCTTAGCTCTTTTCAGTCTGGGGATTTTTAGGGCAGAGGTGGCTGCAGGCCCCATGGGCAGCCCCGGGCAGGGGCTCGGGACCTGGTGGCAGGGGTCTTGGAGCACTGCTGGGAGCAGTGGCAAGGAAGGGCATAAGTCTGTTTTACCTCTGAATCTGTGTTTTACTGGCACAGAGAGAAAGGGCAGCACTCAGGAGTGCTCAGCACAAGTCAGGCTACTTCTTGCAAACCGTGGATCACTATCTATGCTCCAATAGCAGTGAGGGGCCTGCAGGCCGCCTCAGCTGGAACTCCACAGGCTCCCAGTGAGGTTTCCAGCAGTTTGCTACTATTTACAAATCCTCATGTTCTACATCCATCCCCCCTTTTCACCACATTTAACACTTTTACTGTCAGGAGTTTCATGCTCTCTACCCTCCTTGCTAAATCAATTATAAAGAGAATTCAGCATCTGACAGGTTTGCCTACTGAAACATGAGGTACAGTTTTGGACTCGCTGATCCTAACTCCTGATACCAAAAAGGTTATAAAAAGACATGTATAGATGTATAAAGGCTGCAAAATTCAGAAATTCAGGAGAGCATTGAGGTCTTCAGTTTGCATCATCTCAGGAAAAGTTTGCCCTAGAGAGCTATCAACCTCCCTAACCCATCAGTACTTCTGAACTGTCCACAAAGAGCTTAATTCTGCATGATGCTGGTTGACACTGCAGAGTCTGTGCAGTCCTGGGGCACAGAAGAGGTCCAAACGTGTTTTTTAGCCAAGCAGGTCTGGTGGCATAATGTTATTTGTTTTCTTCCTCTATTGGGTTTCATCTAAAGTTACTACAGTTGCTAAACATAACACATTTTATTCGCTAGTGTAGTTAGAAGCGTGGTGACACTGTTGGGAAGTGGCAAAATATGAAATTATGAGCAAGCGGACTTGTGGCGGTGGCTATGCAGTGCTTTTCCAGAAGTGGGAGCTCTATGGCACGTCCATATGACGTCTTCAGTATGGAGGAGACTCAGCAAGCTTTAGAAACAGGCACGGCTGGTACTGTGGGCAGAGAGTATTGCTGTGCTCCATCCCTGCACAGAAATATTTGCATTTTAGATGCTAAGGAAACTCTCCTGAGAAAGCAAAGATCTGATGGGAGTCGCTGAAGTATAGGGAGGGTACAAATTGTCCTATTTTCTCCTCCACATCTGCACATGAAGCTGTGTGCATCAGAAATACTCTGAAAGACCGATGTAAACGTGAAGACTCCACAAAGCGAGGAGACCACAAGGAGCGTTTGTGCCTGTAACAAGGCCCCTAACTTGCTCTCTGTGTTTGCCACAAAGGCCTCTCGTGGACACATGCTTGAGGCCAAAATAAAAGAGCACTAATAACTTCACATTTTTCTGCAACTGCTCCATTCTCCCCATAAAAAATGAATAGGAAAAAAAAGTATGAAATATGACATTTTCTTCTGGCTTTATGAAATCTACAGAAATCACAGCCTGATGTAAAAAATGATTTTTCTTACAGCTTATATATATATATTCTCCCATGTTGCTCTTGGAAAAACATTGAAGAGGAAAATGTTTGGATGGAAGATTTTACAAATAATTATTTGTTTTCCTGAAAGACAGACTATGCAATCTAAGCAAATAGAAATAACAATCCTAAAATAGCAAGTATTGTTTCTATTTGTGCTGCTTCATCAGCTAAACCACTTTATGATACTGTTTCTTTATCAGAGACATTTAAATCAAGGAAATGATTTTTAATACTAGGGCAGAAATTAATTTCATGCATCTGCTAGCAAATGCCTACTATCAAGAACTGAGTAAACAAACATTTGCACATCTGCTCCTACTATATGAAAACAGAATATCAAATTATAAGGAAGTTAAGCTTTGGTTTTTAAATTTTTAATAATGTCTGTTACCATTTAAAATATTGCACAGTGCAGTGGAAGTATAGAACATATGTTTCTATCCAGGGTGAGGTAGAAAAACGTCCTTGGTGAGGATGGCATGAACCTTCAGTAGGAGCTACTGCTTTTTAGTTTAGTATTTTAGTATTTTAGCTTAGTATCTGAGCAAGTGTAGGTCCTGCACATACGATTACTGGCAGAAGTGTCTCTAAGGATGCTCCCTAACTAGCGCTCCCCAAACTCCTTTCCAGCAGTTGAGCGGTAAAAGCTGAAGTAGAAAGTCAGCGTTGGTCAGGCTGCTCTCATTATCTGAAGCGTTGTGTTGCTGTCCTTTCATAAAAGGTGCTACACTGTCTGCTATTTGACTTTGACAAGCTGTGGCCATAAACTCAGCAAATTCCTGTGGCAGGAGCATGGAGGAGTTTTGCTGCTTGAAATGAGAGAAAGGCATAAGCAGCAGGTTTGTGTTCTTCCAGGTCTGAATGTTTAAGGGATTTTCTGTGCCTATTGCAACCATCTTTTCGGAGGCGTAAAGGGATCATATAAATAGGAAGATATCTAGAAATATTATTGCAGGCTGATGCAAAGTTATGTGTAGCAGGTGTTTCATTGTTATTTTATATGTTTTCATAAAGTGTAGGATTCTAAAATTAAGCTCCAGGGGCGTCTGTCCTCTCAAGGAATCATGTATTACTGATTAAGAGTAACACATGTTACAGGAGATGCAGGATATCATCACCAAACAAGCTTGCTGGAAAATCTCTTTTACTGTTCTAGAGAGCAAAAATGATAATTCCATGACTTTCCATAAGAAATTATATCTTGGTAATGGACTGATTTCTTAGGAACCAGAGGATGGGAAGGCCCATAACTGCACCCAGCAGGACAGTCCCCTACAAGCATTTCTCTGTGCCTGCCCTATTCCTCCAGCTCTTAATCCTACTGCCCACCTGAGCCAAGCAAACCACTGGCAAAGGTGGAATTCAGAAGCAAGAATACATGCTGAGAAGGAAAAGGAAAAAAATACTGAATGGACTTTTTGTATGTATATGAAAAGCTCATAGCAGAATGTGACCAGGAAGAAAATTTCACTATAGACAGTATTTGTTAAACATGACCTAAAATGTCAGCGTTTGAAATCAGGATAGAAACTACCATTAGACTTAGTATGTCAGCATACCATCTGCACGGCATCTGAGCCACACAAGGATGCAAGAATGGAGCTGGAATGGCTCAGCAGATAAATATGCTTTTATGCCAATTTGAAAGAAAGAAGATGGAAAATCAGATGGGTGAGATGGGTCAGTGTCAGGGTCCAGACCCTTAATTTTCTAGATAGTAGTAATAATTCATTAGACCAGGAAAACTAAATACAGTAGGCCATCTCTTAAGAGAGAGCTAAGTGCTGTTGGCTGAAAGGACTCACGTTGGGAAGTGTTGGCTTTAGCATAACTGCCTGCGTTTCTCGTGTTGGATAATACATAATGTGATCACGTGAAAGAGTGGGATATGTTCTCTGGAGAAGAAAGCTTTGCGTATATACATATGCACTGTGTATTGAATAGAAAATAAACATCCTTCAGCTGTAGCTTTACTGAAACAGCATGTTTTGGATGGTGCTTATATTCCATGAATAGCTGTAGAGGCATGAGATGCGAATGCCTGTATAGGAAGGCTTGATCTAGACATCAGATTACTTGCTATAAATAGAGACTGAAATATGTTTTAAGTAGTCTGTGCAAAGCATCACTTAAATCAGTCATAGATACTCATGCGCCATAGTAGCATAAGAATATATTTCATCTCTGACAGTGACTAGGAGTTAATTCACAAGCTAAAGTTGCCTAGATCTAGCTTCTTGCAATATGTCCCCAAAAAATTCTGTCAAAGAAATAGCTCTGATCTTGTGCGAAGAATTAAGGTGAACAGAAAATAAAGTTTATGTAGCAGTAGTTGTATATAATTAGCTGTGATCTCCTGGGTACATTCCACCATTTAGTGGAGTTGCTAAAATAAATGAAAAAAATAATAAATCTAAGATAACTTAAAATATTAAAGGTAATATATATTTAAATATCTTCTAAAATACAGAGGAGGAATGTTAGGGAATGTGGTTAGTTATTTTAGGAATACAACTAATGCTTTTAATTCATACTCAGAAATTCTCCTAGTTTTCTTGGTTTTCCATAGATGCCTTAATATAAAGCATCATATGTGGTAAGTAATACACAAACTGCTCTTCAGTAAGCAGGAGACTAGAGCATTTTGCTTGCCAATTACCTGCAATAGGAAAAACCCCAGTTTCCTTGAAGCCAACGAGTGTTAACATTATCCTTTAGTGAGGCCAAGATTTCACCCTGTAAATTGCTGAGGTAGAGTCTAACGTAGAGCCTACCGAAATCTCTTCCACTGATTTTAATGGGTCTTGCCTCAGGCCTATAATGGACATGATGTTAATATTACATGCAGTGTTGACTCACAATGCTGAGCTCCCATCTTGTTATTTTTAAACTACAAAATAAATTTTGTTAGCAACAAGAACACTGATCCGTGCTTTGCTGTTGTGAATTTTCTGACTCTGCCTTCAGAGGAATCTGAGGATACTATAGGATAGTATCATTTTAAATTTAACCTTACTAAACTTATTGGTAGGAACCACTGTGTAGAATAAACTTGCATTTCAACTGTCCGGATTTTGCAGAAGACAAACAGAAGATAGAGTAATTTTTTTTATTATTATTATTATTTTATTTTATTTTATTTTATTTTATTTTATTTTCTCCAAATTAGAGACACTAAATCTTAATAGGAAGAGAAAACGTTGGACACAAATCTCGAATTAAAATAACTGCCTCTTAGGATGGGCGAAACAGAGCATGGAGTAAATCTCCTCAAATAAAATACCAGCACTCTGGAGGATTAGTTGCATGCTCTATTTCCTTCTTACAAATGTGCCATGGAGTGATGGGCAATCACCCTTATTCCTCGTTAGTGAAGGTGTGCTATCTCTGTGATGCAGATACAACCAGTCATCGTCAACTTGTTGAACGAGGTGTTTTTAAATTGTAGTTGCTTATTAAAAACTACAAAGTGATCAGTGGGTGGAAAATAATTTTTTCATTGTACCAGATGCAACCATCCATTGAACTAAAATCTGATGTATTAATTAATTTAAAACACCTCCTTCTAAACCAGCTACACAGTGTACAGCTAAAATTTTTGCATCATTCTTTATTTACTGATTGGGGATCAGTCTTCTTTGAGAACAGGTTGTCATAACAGCTTCCAGGAAAGGAGCTTTATTGACCCTGCAGGAACATGTAGGTTATTTCTCTTTGCTCTGATGTATGGTAGTAAAAGCATGTGCCTGATTTACTTCCTTCCTCTCCTTCCCATTCCCCCTTTTTTACCCACCATACAGTGTCTTTCCATCTGCACCCAAGAAAATGATTAGTGTTTCAGCAGCTCTCTTTCTTACATTGCCACCTGCAATGCAGGTAGGAGTATAGTATATTATTTTAGATGGAATAATATGCATGCCCTGTGTGTTGCTTTTGATGAATTATTTGCTGTAAAGTTGGCTCGTAAAGATTGTTGTATCAGACAGAAATGTGGGAAAGGCAAAGGTAAGGAACCCTTCTTCAAAAGGAGGCTTGCTTTATAGTCACAAAAAGGTCTTGAGTTTCTTTGTGCCAGGGCTTTTGCCAAAAGTAAAGCGAGCAAAAGATA
Source organism: Oxyura jamaicensis (assembly GCF_011077185.1). NCBI lineage: Eukaryota > Metazoa > Chordata > Aves > Anseriformes > Anatidae > Oxyura > Oxyura jamaicensis. The sequence continues at coordinate 22,966,064 of NC_048901.1, read as the reverse complement.
CCAGGTGTCTGCTTGGCAGAAGGCTTTTTTATTTATTTATTTATTTATTTATTTTTTGTTAAGGCTGTCCATGTCATATATACCTTAGAAAAATTGTAATTCCAATATTTTATAGAATGCTCTCTGCCATAGTTTAAACCACTGTGAGGGCCCCCTGAAGAAAACCTGCAGTGGATGCCAGAAGACTTTCTGGCCTGCTGGAGAACAGTGGCTTTAGCTCAGGTACTCGGATACTGGGCAGTCATCAAAAAGTTAGGCAAAACACTGAAGGAAGAAGAGAGAGGAGTGTGTGGCTTTCTGTTTCCTTAACTCCCACGGACATTATCCAGGAGTTCAGGGTAGTGTTTATATTTTAACTTATTCCAAATGTTATATTGGTAAGAATTGAAATTTCAGGTACGTATTGGGTGAATTATTGGCCTATATTTGAGAATATGCATTGCTGTGCTTTGCTGGCTGCATAATCATGACATTCAAATAATTGGTTGCAATTAAGAATTAAACAACATTAAAAATACTTTTTCTTTCTTCCCCACTATGGCAATAGAGTGAGGTTGTGAATTGTTGCTGTCTTGTAGAAATACAAGTAGGATGGAAAGTGGAGAGAGGGGATATAATTAGATATTTTTATTTCTATATATGCAATTCTACTTTAATTCTGATTGAATTCTAAAATACTAAAATTCCTAGTATAGCAATACTTCTGGACAGCCACGTCAGTAAGAGGTGCTCCCTGAGTATGGCCTGGCCTCTGTGCCCCAGTGTGCAACCTGGGCTGCTGGTCGGGGTGTAGGGGCTCTGTCCAGCATCAGGTGGAGGTGGACACCAGTTGCACACCAGCATCAGGTGGAGGTAGACACCAGTTGCATACTTCCAGTCGTTTCCCTGTGTATGCAGTATCTTCTCCTCGGTAATGCTCCTGTGCTAGAAGGCTATAACCGAGCTGCATTGCACTGCTACCTCTGTATTTTCAGGCTAAATGGCACATAATTTTGTAGTATTTCTGTAGATTAGGTTCAGAGGGTTATAAGATTTGCACTTCTGTAGAAAACAAGAATCTACTGAAAAATTCTCTTATGTCCTACTTATGTTACATAAAACTTGACCTTTACAGGAAACTAAACCAGAAAAAGCCAGTGAGAATAAGGCAGAGATGTCATTTGTCATGATGTAAAGCCCTTGCTGTGCCCACAGCTTGAGCAGCGCATGCAGTTCTGATTCTTGCACCTCAGGAAGGACACGATGAAGTTCAAGAACTTACCAAGGAAGTCAAATGAAATTAACCACGAAGTGGAGCAACCATAGGCAGGAAACTGGAGGAGCTTCAGTTTGGGGAGGAGAAGCCTGAGCAATAGGATTGGGGTTTATAAACCCATGAGGTGGTGGTGAAGTTTCCAGTGGATTGCACTTTTTTTTTTTTTTTTTTTTTTTTTTTTTTTTCTCTCTCTTCTGTGTGTATGTGGTTTAGAATATATTAACTTCCAGTATTTTCCTATTTTGCAAACTATATCTTTATAAATTATATATATATATTTCTTAAAAGCAAGCCTGAGTACATGGAGGCAGTCATTCTGAGCGGATGAATTAAATGCTATTTTAGGGCTAATGTAAAGGCCTGTGAAGAATAACACTTAAAGAAACTGTGAAGACATCAATACATTTTCTGTCTCTAAGATTTAACCTCACAGCAGGGCATTTAAGCCTGCCCAACAACTAAATGATTTTCCTCTATAAATGTATTTTGGAATAGATTTTATCTTTTTTTTTTTTTTTTTTTTTTTTTTTTTTTTTCTCCCCTCAGGAACATATACAGAGCAAAGGAATTGATTTTCAGGAAGAAAATAAGCTCCATAGTGTAAATTATGCTAATTGCTGACTAAAATGTCAGTATTACAGGTATTTAAACAGGGTTAATGTTGTGATGTTGCTACGCTAAAATTCCTCTTGTAGTTGAATATATATCTGAAGACTTTCTAGCAGCAGTTTAATGTTGTGCTTTTTTGTTTGTTTGTTTTCCAGAAAATGGTGTTGTACTTTAGAAGAAATGAGTGCATAAGGAGTGCTAGGTTGGTTGCTTGACCCATTTAACCCAGCCAGTATTATTCTGGATATTCCCTTTTTGCCTCTAGGGAGCCCTCATCATGCCTTCTCCAGCCAAAGAGGACTCGTGGAGAATTTCCATGAGATGTTCACCTAGAAGAAGCAGGGTGAGGTTCCTCCTGGTCACTGCTGCTTCCTGGAAACAAACTGGGAGAGAAGGTTGAAGAATAGGAGAAAATGGCAGAGAGGACAAAATAAAGAAAAAAACAAACACATCAAATCCATGAGTCTGATTTGCAAACAGAAATGTTGCCAAATAATTTAGTGCAAGTTGGATCAGCTTTTAGGGGATGTAACTTGTGTAACTTAGATTTATGTAACTTGTAATTCAAGCTGACACTGACATTGCCAGCACCCCAAGGGTCATTTTGTGCTGTTCTTGAGCAGTCTCTGCGATGAAGGAAGCATCACTCATGCTATAGATTTAGTATTTACAACTGACATATTTTATTGAAACAATAGCTTTGGTTTGGGGGGGGGAAGGTGTCGTAGCAAAAAAATAATTCCTTGGTGGTAACTGAAGTCTACTTAGTGTCTCTTGTTTATGAGGGTGGTGCCTGAGTTTCAGAAATTTGTTCCAAATTCATGTTTATGTTTTGGATCCCCTCTGAGAAACTAGAGCCAAAAAAACAACTGCTAGTGTTTAGTGCTGTCTTGCACCACTGATTTTTGTCATTTGGAGGATTGAAAAGGATTTTCTTCTTTTTTTGGCATCAGTACATGTGGCGCACATTGCTTAAGTCAAGGGCTGTGAGTGTATATATAGCAAAATTAGCAGAACTGAGTCCAAGCTAAAATATGAGGAAAAAAAAATCAAATATTGATGAAAGGAGCCCTTAATTTTCCCAGAAAGTTTATCTGGAGCACTGCCATGCTCCGTTAATCCTCATGCCCTGAGTGTATGGAAAGTAGCAGCTGGGCTGGAAATGGTTATTCATCCTGAGAGTGGGGATGGTGAGACCTCCCTTTGGGCTCCCCACCGTGCCCCAGCAGCAGTCCCGCAGCTCAGCTCTGCAGTTCGTCATGGCTGCTTACTGATGGGAGTTTTTGTTTTGGAGTTGGGTTTTCTTTTCTGATTGCTTATTCTTTTCTGTTTCAAAGTTGTCTTTTTTTTTGTTGTTGTTTGTTTGTTTTTGTTTGTTTGTTTGTTTGTTTGTTTTTTCCCTTCAAATCTTTTATTTTTATTTTTGTGCATGTGTGAGGAATTTATGGACCAAACTTGCAATGACTTTCTATTTTTCATCATCTGAAGTTAGTGCCTCTTTCTGACACACCACTTCTTCCTCTCGTTGATTTTTCTCACAAAGGCCATAACATCCAGACACACAGTCTTTTCTGATGTAGCAGTTCATGCAGGATTTTTGCTTCAGGTTTTGGTAGTATTTAAAAAGGAATGGAAAATGAAATTGCATTTGCTCTTTCATCTTCAGATTTGCATATCTCATAGAAAGCTATATCCCATAAATTATGTTCTAGGAATTTGTGCTCAACTTCACGTGTAGAAGGGCGCACAAAAGGTGGCCCACCTGTAGGATTTCAATGCAGATCCATACTAAATGGTGTGGAAAGAGCTCAGAAGTATTTTCAGAGACAGAACTTTCCTGGAGCTCAGTGCAGCGGGATTTTGCAGAAATTGGGATTACAGCAAGAACAAAGCTGCCCCAGGAGCTATTCTGTATTCTTTGTCACCCAGGACTGTTTCTGAACTCAGCCTTTCTGGTAGAAGTCAAATAAGTCACAATTATTTTTGAAGTCTAGTGCAGAAACTTGTGTATGCATTTTGTGAGCTCTACCATTTTACAGCATCTGCACAAGCATCCAACTGATTTCTGGGCAGGCTGAGATGTATGTATTTGGGTATTTGGATTAGCATTTGATATATATTGAGCGGGTAGCATGGGTAATGGGTTTCAGGAAATTTGGAAGAGCAGTTTACTATAAGTATTTGGAAATACAGTATTTATTGAGAGAACCAAGACTAGTCTGATGTTCTTGACTGTAAGCAATCGAAATATTGATTTATAAAATTATTACATTTATGTGATAATAGAATTAATAATGGGGTTTATTAGAGTGATATAAGCAAAATAAGACAGCTGTGAAAAGAACATACATAGTAAAAACAGTAAGATAAGAATGATAGGTATATATTGACTTGTTTGAGAAAGATTGATAGAAAATAGATATTTGGATGATTTTATGTAAACTACGGAAAAAAATGTTTAGTAAGAGCTTCTGAGAAAGATGACTTCAAAAAAACTCAGAATACAGACATCATTCTGCTTATGGAAAGTGTCAGTGGTGAGGTGTAACTGAAGTTATTTTGCACCATTGCTCTGTGAGTTCCCTGCTCCATGCTGCACTTTGTAAATCCCAGCTTTCATATTCATGATGAAGTAGCAACATCAACAGCATTTAAACCATAAAGCCATTGATTTAATTTTATGTAACACATAAGTAGGTATGTAATTGCGCAAAATGGAAATGAGCATTTGGCAACTTAAAAGAGGAGCAGAATTCCGCAAAGGATACTAATTAGTTATTTGCATGGAATTTGCTTATTCTGTTAATAATTTTGAAGTGGTCAGTGTGCCCCCAAAGTATCTGCCTTGCAGCTGGAATAAGAAGGCTGTGCCGTCACGAAATATTCTTTAGTCACATTATTGTCAGTGCATCAGAGTGATCAAGGCGAGAGGATACTGCCCAGGTGGCATTTATCACTGGTTAGTGGGAACGTTCCCCAGGAGAGATGAGAAAGGTGGGCTAGAGATCTGCCGAGGTGAGGTTGTGCCAGCACCCCAGTCAACTCAAGCAGCTTTAGTTTAACCCTCTTTTAGATTAGCTGGAATAAGCCTTAAGTTATGATAATGGAAAGGTTGTATTAATAATGATTAATAGTTAATCCCCTCTTTATTTTCTATTGAAGACCAGTGTGTGAGACCTTCGTAGGGGTTTATTCTTACTTTAAAAGCATTGGGAATACAGTGTTGATTGAGGAAGAATTAGGAAGTGAACCGACTGAAGAGAATTAGGAAGATTGGGAGCATTATGGACAAACTGTTGCTGTGATAGAGGTCCCACATAAAGAAGTATGTTTGGCAGGCTAAGATGAATAGCTGCACTTGTGCCTAGAAAAAGAGAAAAGTACTTCCTAGGAAAAAGTTTCCCTAACAGGAAAAGAAAGGCATCATCTGTCTTCTTTCTATGGAGGTTTTGCTTTTATTGCTTGTGTTTGTTTTTAATGTCATCACTGTTTCTGGTATTAAGGTATTATTTTCTTACCATTATACACTGCTGATTGGTGGACAGGGCAAAGGACCTAGAAAAATCCCAAATGCATACAATAATTATGAGCTTTCTAAAAGTTATTTCACCTCTGAAATCAAGAATTACTCTTTCTCCCAAATCCTAGCTGTACATCAGATCTTGGCTGTCTTGGGAATACAGAAACTTTGATCTATGTGTTTGTCACCCCAGAGCAGCGACTGCATCTTAGTTGTTCAGACTGAGAATGAAGGAAATAGAGAAAATACAGTTTTGGCAGGAAGTAGTAGTCTTGTACAGTAAGCTAAATTAAAATAAAATATGTTCACATTTTTCCTTGCTGTTTCTGCAATTAATAGGTGCAGGGCAGAAACAGAGGAAAAGCAGCTACAATTTTTTTACTGTGGCTCTATCGTGTTGTACACTGGTTTGGAAATGTACATTGCTACAGAAATCCTAACATTTACTAGTTATACTGTTGTCCAAAGAATTTATCAACACGGACAACATTTTCTTGACTTCTTAGATCAGTCCCCAACTAAATGGCTTTATCTTTTGTAGATTGCTTGGTAATCAATTTGAGAGCTCAGTTAAACTCAATGCAAAGTTTGTTGTCATCTGACAAAACCCAGGCTGCACATTTAAGTCTAGCTTTACTGGGACAAAACCATGCATCCGTCCATTCACCAGGCAATCTCAGAACGAGGCAACTTCACATTTCTCATATCCAGAGAGAAACAAAAAATAGTGTGATTTTCTGTAGTGGTGGCAGGGTTCTTGTCTGTATTTTTCAGTCATGTAGGGAAAGTAAGAGAGCTGAATGGCAAAGATTTGGGTCTGGGATAGATTAAGTAGTCAGTAAAATCCACTTTGGAATGGGAAATAAGCCAAAAACTCTAGTTTCCATAGTAAACCCAAAGGGGTCTAATGGTCTTTTATAATCTGTCATCCCAATGACTCCTCCGATTCCCCTGTCCACTTCAGTCCCCATGGTGGTGGCTTCTCTCTGTGCCTGTCTGGGTCATTTTTCTCCTTAGTCCTTCTGATCTCACTCTGCCCCATAGGTAATCCTCTGTTCTCATCTTCTTCCTTTCCAGGACCCATAGTTTAAATATGAGTTTAAACTGTGGGAGCTGTGCTCCCATTGCTGCCCTGTGGATATTTTGGGCTGATTACGGTTACTCCGACAGCTACTGCTGCCACCAGCCCCAATTCTTTACCATGTTTCGCCTCAGGGTAGCCACAGACTAATAGAGATGTATTTCTGACACACACGGACTTCTTCAGAAAGTAACAGCTCTAAATATTGAATCTGAAATATAAACAGTAACTTCCAAATCAGTAAACAGAAGTGAAGGCCTGTGTAAATGTAGATGTTGGCAGAGAGGATTGATTTGAGCATTCATCCATCCAGTGTTTCATTTCGGACTGTGTCCCAAGTGACATTAGGAAAGCAAGTAAATCCCTTTCAAGCGAGTTCAAGTGCTCAGCAAGATGAAATAACTTTCAGGAAAATATCTGATAATTACTGGTTAGAAATTAGTTACTTCCAATACCCAAATTCCTTTTTTAAAATTAGTATTGTGACTTTGGCTGCCATCGTTATGTGGAGGAAAAAAATAAAAACAATTCTTTTCAGCATCTGACTAAGTTATAGGCCTCAGATATAGGCCTCAGTGATGTCCTCGTGGTGATGACTTCACCTGCCTCATTATGTGTTCTGTGGAAGAGCTATTTTTCCAAGTTAGCAATCTTTCAGTCTCACACACTGCCACCAAATTCTCACAATACAAGACTTAGAGAACAGGACTCCACCAGCCCTCTGCCATTAGTACGTCTGTGTATTTTATGTATTGTCTCCTTGCATCTGCCTCCTCTCTAAGGTAAACAAACTCAATCTTTTTAATTTTACTTCACTAGAAAAGTTTTCCATGTCCCTAATCATTTTTATTGCCTCTTTTCAAAAGCCATTTAATTCAGTAGGATGCTTTCTGAGATGGTGATAGGCACTGAGTACAGTGTTTCAGATGGGAGAGTAATTCAGTGATTTCTGTAATGATGTTATCATCTTTTCTATACTATTATTCATCCCGCTTATGCATCCTAATGTTTTGTTTGCTGTCAGCCAACACTATATGTTGAACAGCGGTCTGCTCTTAACTGTTGAAAAGGATGCCCATCATTTACCCCAGTTGCTAGAATTAATTTTGAAAGCCAGAAGGGAGCTGGGTAGTTCAGACTTCCCTCTCCTGTATGCATTACTTTGTATTTCTTACCATTTGGATTCTTTTGCTGTTTTACTGCATATTAATTTCAGCTGGATCTTCATGGGGAAGCTCAGGAATGCAAAGCTGACAGCATTTGCATTTTGGTAATAGTGTTTCATTTCCATGCTGGATATGGTTTGCTCTTAGTGTTTTCATTTGCCTGTCATACAACTTACCTCAAAGGTTCATTTTAAGTAATTTTAACTGGCTAGTAGGATATTTTAAATTAATTTTTAAGTGCTACTGCTGGCATAGCGTAATTTGTGTGAGGGAGACAATTTTCTAAATCAAAGTGGAATTTTTGTGCAGGTGCATATTATATTTCCCGTAATACCCAGAGAGTGCATGAAGTTGTATCTTATTATGGCTGAGTACCAAAGGAAAATGTAATACTTTGAAACACATACAAATAGGGTATATCTTATTCCATGCTGCATGAAATAAGATTTTAAGGTTTTATTTTTATTATTATTTTAAAAAAAACCTTCAAATTTTATATTTTTTCAGCTGATACTCCTTTAGATTTTTGAAAATTATATTTCCAAGCACTGTTTATACCTATAAATGTAGAGACCAAGCATATTGAGTTTGTCATTTAGCTTAGCAGCCTCTGGGATGAGGAGGATTGGCAGTCTGTAAGGTTTCCAAAATTCAGTAGGGTAATTACTAGATTCCTATATGTCTAACTATTGTCCCAGCTGCAGTTTCTCAGAGTTCATCATCATCAAAAAAGAGTAATTCTCTATTGTCCTTTTAGGCTTGATTGATCTGTGTAATTGATGTTCCCTTTGTTATTCTGGGGGATTTTCCTAATTTTCTGCTGTGCCAAGTGAAGAGAAGTGTATCACAGAAAAGACTGATGTTATGGCTGTGGTGTGCCATGCCAAAGGCGAGTGCATTTGAAAGATAAAGGACATATTGCAATGGCTCATAAGCAAGCTGGAATAGAGGGTCGTACACCAAGCTACACACACACACACACAAAAAAAAAATAATAATAAAAATGGAACAGGGAGAAAAATATTACACCCTGGCCTGTACTCAGTGATATGTCGCCACTGGAGCCGGTGCCACCATCTTGGTGGCATCCAGGATCACCTCCTCTGGGCTCCAGAGATGGACCTGTGCAGAACCACCTGTGTGCTGTGGCCAGCACAGATTTTGTTCAGTGTTGTGTTGCAGCTGCAGCAGCTTCAGCCGTATGCAATGAGCAGTTCCAAAGTGCTTCCTGGGCTCCTGAGAAAGGCACAGATGAGTATTACAATATTATCTCAAATATTTTCAAGAGATATTGTTAACGTAAAGATTTTGAGTGAGTATCTGTAAGCGCATAACAAAGGAGAGAGCTATGTTTCTGTGGTATTAAAGCAAAGCAGACAAATATGGAACTCAAATTCAGCACCATAGGAAGCAAGAAATACTAAAGGTCAGCTCCACTGCACTGCTAGTAGTATAGTTTCCAGCTCTCTGTACCCATGAATACTTTGTGCCTCCTGCAAAGTTTCAAAAATGTTTCAGTAAGAAACTTTCCCAAAGTGTTTTATTAAAATCATGCTCACTTGCTGACACATTGATGAAGTTCTTCTCTCTAGTTGAAGCTCCAATGATTTTAATTTTATCAGGAAAATACATAAAAATCAAGCAAAAGAAAAACCATCAAACTCTAATAAATCTTTTAAAACAAATTAAAGTGATGACTGAGCTGACATATTCAATTTTCAATAAAAAGGATTTTCAGCAAGCCACGGGCATTACTCAAAGCTTTAAATCTGCAAAAACACAATTCTGCTTGTTTGTATGCACTTCAGTGCATTAAATCAGCTCAGTGGCTGGTGTGTACAACACGGCACCACAGCACGGGGCAGCTCAGTGGTGCAGGACACTGGAAGTTTCTTGCTAGTAATGGGTATGATCTCAATGAGGATTAAAAACAAACAACAACAAAAAAAAGACTTTTCAGTGAAATTCCTGTACAAAACAAAAAATGTGAATTTTCATATTTGGCTGATCTCCAATTTAGATAGTTAATATCATGTAAGATTTGTGCATCAAAAGAGTGACTAGAGATGTATGTGCTGTTCATACACGATTCTCTACTGAATAGTGCTGGATGTGTCCTAAGAGACCTCCATGTGTTGGTTGCTCATTTTCATGTATAAGTATTGCTGATAGAACAAACCAATCACAGCTGTAAATTTTCCATCCTCCAAGTTTCCTCTTTAAGGAATAAGAGGATAACGCACTAAAGAAATAATATTAACTGTGCAAACTATTAATTAAAAAGTGGAGTATTGGTCCAAATGATTCCTGATTAAAGCAGAGCCATACTGTGCAAACCAGCTCCTTATCTGATCCTCTCTGAACCCGAACAGATATGTGTGTATGAAAGGTAGGATTTGGGACCAGTATTCTTGATTCATACTTTCTTCATACTTTAGCCTCTGAGACTCTGCTGGTCACTTCTGTCCTCTCTAATTCCTGGCCTAAGGCTCATTTCAATTTCAATTAAGAGTTAGAGATAAAAAACATATCCATCACATTTCTGCATTGTGTTCTCATCATTTCTTTCTTTGTAGTATCACAGAGTCATAAAATAATCAAACGGCTTGAGTTGGAAGGGACCTTGAGGCTTACCCAGTTCCAAGCACCTGCCACGGGCAGGGACACCTCCCACGAAGCCAGGTTGCTCAAAGCCTCATCCAACCTGGCCTTGAACCTGTGCAATCGTTCATGTTGTGAGCAAAGGGGTGTATCTTTGACCGGCTACTTAATACCTGGATGAACTCTGAAAAATAATACATATTTAATATTAGCAGCAATTGCTCTCTCTGACTTTACTGGTACTCTTGGCTTGATGTGCTTCTGATTAATGAGGCAGTATTTTTCAATCATGAAGCAATTTAAAAACACTTTTTAAGATCTAACAAGTGGAGTACATTGGATGCCACAATTCTTACAATTTAGTTTATTCAGGTTTTGCTGATTTTTGGATTCTCCCCCACACTCCACCTTTGAATCTAAACCTCGTTACCTTCAAAGCTTGTGTTGATGTTTTTGTACTGAAAAAAGTAACATTGATGACAAATGCAAGGTATGAATACTGTAGCAAGAGGGTTTACATGGATTAAAATGAATGTTAGTGCAAAATAAATTCTTTTTTTTTTTTTTTTTTTTTTTTTTTTGTATAAAATCTTTATGCAGTTGCTTGTACATAGAACATAAATCTTGACTGGAGGTGGTGTCTGTAACAGCATTGTAAAAATGGCAGTTGGATGTTCCTGGTAATTTGTGGTGTGCTATGAAGGTGGCCATTAGCCGTCGGAGAGGTCAAGTAGTACGCGGTGTGGGTACCAATTTATTTTGGGATTTCTGCCTGGTTAAATGGCCGTCAAGCATGACAGCCGCATTTATAGCAAGAGTTAACATGCGAGGACTTGCCAGGACTCTGACTCTCCTGACCTAATCTTCAATTTAGTCACACAGTTTCATTTTCAGCAGGCACCAGACTAATGTGTCACACAGATGGATTGTTTCTTGTTTTTCATATTAATGGCTCTGTTCCCACACGATGCTGGTTTTGTTGGTATCGATGCACTTTGGGCCCATCCTATTAACCGGGTAGTCCTGGAATGAAGGCATTAGTTTAAAGCCCTCTAGTGCAAGAGTAATAGAAAAGTTTGTCAAGTATTACCCTGGAGTTACAAGGATTAGGCAAATGTTCAATCATTGCATTTGCAGAGTCCAAGTTATAATTAAGAGGAAGAAAATGTACATCCAATTAATACCAGTTCAACTGAAGAGACTTCACTAAGATTTTATTTTAGCATACAGCACTTCTTCTCTGTAATTTGTTGACATTTAAAGTTATCTTAAAAGTATACAAGTCCCTTCTTTATGAATATGCTGATTGTCTATTATAAATCTGTCTTGCTCCAGGTCAAATTAAGACAATTTGTTATGTATCAGAAATTCTGTATAGATTCTCATTTCCTGTGGGTACACTTTTTTCCCTCTTTAGAAGGACATGCACTTTGTCAGCAAGGAAATATTTTCTGGAGATAATTTAATTGGGAGAAAAAAATGCTCTTTTTTTTTTTCTCTCTCTCTCTTTTTTTTTTTTTTTTTTTTTACTCCAACAAATAGAGTGCCAGTGATTTTGCTTTGTGAAGCATGGCACAATGTTATGCACTCAGCTGTGGACTCAATTTCATTCTATCCCCTCTACAAAGCTACTGCTGCTTTGGAGTTCATCTCAGAGCCCTCTGCCCCATACCTCCACTCGTTATTTTGTTGTTGGAGTTAAATTTGAGTTTGGTGGTTCAGAGTTTTAAAATCAGAAGCAAACTATCAGCAGGAAGAACCTACCTCTCCAAAGAGATCTTGAGCATAAAAATTCTGAAAGTCAAATTGCCTCTTATTTCTGTGAATGATTTGAATTATTGCTGAATGTATAACTCTCACTTCAGCTGTTGTGCCTGCTGATGGGTAGCTCCCAGTGTTTTGTAAAGGTTATATTTACTGTATTTAAGTAGCTGCAGGTGAGGGAGAAAAAAAAAAAAATAACCTGACCATTAAATTATTACTTAAAATAAGTTGAACGCTTGCTGTATTACAAGTGCTGTGTTCATATCCCAGTGCTAAATATATGCTATAGCTAATGTCACCAAAATTGCTGGGTGGTAAGCCATCCCAGTGTCTGTGCCGGGGTAACTCAGGGACTGATCTTACATCTCTCCTCCTCCTCTTTCCAGTGAGATCCCATCTACCTGGAAGGGCAGAGTTAAGAAGAGGCAAGGGGAAAAATACTTCATAACACAGGAGAAGCGAGGTAGGTAAAATCTGGTAAGAAAAAAAAAATCACTTTCTGTTGTAATAAAGCAAATATTCATGAACATGCTGTCCTTTACAGCAAAAGAAATGACAACAAGAATTAACTTCCTTGAGCTATATGCAACTGCTTTTTATTTTCAGTGTTCTTTGTCACTTGAAATTTCCATGCTTTCTTTAGATTTTAAATACACTGTTTAATCTTGCATCTGTTTCTCAGTGTTTAATTAGTGAAAGTCGCATGGTTCTCCTGTAATAATTCACCACAGAATTAGCATTAGCATTGTTGTTTAATTAGAACTTAATATCTAATTATACAACAACAACAACAAAAATTGAAATCTGAATAGCCTAAGATTTTCTAAGGTTCCTGAGCAGAAACCTGAAAACAAATATTATTGTTCATAAAGAATAACCGAGGAGAAGCCCATTTTTATACATTATTCTGAATGATTAAATACCACAAGTAACTCTAACATGGCTTAATGTAGAGCAGACATATATATATATATATATATATATATTTAAGAGCTAAAACATTTTAAAGGTAAATCTGTCCTCTAGATTTTAAGATCCACAACAAAGATCTTGATAGAATAATTCTTTGCATTATCAGTGTTATTTAGCCAATTCATATCAAATTCAGATAAATTGCCAATAAGCTTTAGTGCCTACCACATCCCTAGAAGAAGGAGAGAATTAAAATTTACTCAGAATATACATATAAAAAAAAAAGTTAAATGTGACTAGAAAAGTAAATTCTTTAAAGGGTATCTAGTGGATTAGGGTGAAAATTGATCCTTTTCTGTAATTTTTCCTTGCACAACTTAGCGATGGTCACCCTCAGCGTTGAGGCACCCTGGTTTTATGGCATGCGTATGCCCCGGTGCAGCCTCTGCCTGTGCCCAGGGCAAGAAGCTGTTTGTTCAGGCTTCTTTCACAGCATCTAAAGTTCCTGAAAGTTGCAGATTTTCTGCTATGATAGTTGGGAAAAGGCTTCTTGATTTTGTGAGTCTTGAAACATGAATAGCTCAGCACTTTGAGCCCATATCCAGAAAGATATTATTTATCTGCAAGTTATTCTTAGTTGTTTCACCCTGTTATTATTATATTAAGCCCGTTTGTTATTGTGAGTTATCGCAGGCTATAGTTTCACCCCATGTTTAGATTTTTTTCCATTTGTGTTTGCTAAAATGTAGTGCTTTAAGGCTATATTACATGTACTTGGAAACGTGTCATTTACTGTGCTGATCAATATGGCATTTGAAAGAAAATATCAGTCTTGATTGCAAAATTGTCTCTGTTGAAGCTTGTGCATATTGTGAAGAATCGAGGTACAGAAAGAAATGGTTTATCAGTTTTTGTGGCTTTAGATCTAACAGTATTTATAGATATGGCATTAAACTTTGAAGTTTGGATATATCACAAGCCCCAGCCCATTCAATTTGCAGTAATAATCCTCCTTGATTAAGACTTACACTTAGATTATACCAGAGATCAGAAATCTTGTCTCAGTGGAGTGACATTTATGGCATTTTCTTTAAACAAGTAGGAATTATCCCCATTCAAATGAAAATGAACCTGATGTATGCATCCTACTATTTCTTTAAATACTTATACCTTATCTGTGGCTTTGTCTGTATGAAATAATATTTTAGGCCTTTGTTTCAAATTACAGCAGTGTGAAGGAACATTATAATTTGATCTACCAAATGTGAGGCTGCTGCTTTCTTCATAATATAATGTCAAACTGCTATTGTATGTTGGCTAATTATAGCTGGTAAAGCTGCTTTTTTTTTTTTTTTTTTTTCTTCCAATTTCTGAAGATTAAGATTACAAACATTTCTAGAATAGGAATGCACATAAAGGAAAAACTCCTACATTTTTTGCTTATTAGCATAAAGGTTTACAAGAGACGTGGACAGTTCATAGTAGGAAAATGGAAGAGTCATTCTAATTGTTAAGACTTTTTAAAACTTTTTTTTTTTTTTTTTTTTTTTTTTTCTTCTGGCTCTAGGGGAGCTTGGTTAGAACCTGGAGGAAAAAAAGTTATGTGTGTATATATATAATGAGAAATATAAATTATATATATATGTGTGAGAAATAAAGATAAGTAGATTAAATAGCATTCAATCAGGTGAATTTCTTTATTTTCCAGAAGAAATCCAGAGGAATAAAAGTGGGGCCAGTCAGGAGCATCCAGGACAGAGAAAGTTGCTGACTTCTTCTTCAGGCAGTTTGAGAAATAGGTCCTATTTTTTTCTCACCACTTCTCTACTACTGAACAATGGAAAAAAATCAAAGCACTGCTAGCTAAGCTGTTAGCTTGAATGGCTGGTGGACAAGTTACACTGATGTATTTTTATTGTGTGAGCTTTTGGCTGTGATTGTAGCAAACAATATGAAGCAAAGGGGTAAATATCCGGAGCACCGGAGTAGCCACATCTGCCAGCAATATAATCACACTGAATCTAATAACCTGACGTCTCGCTGCTTGGGAAAACAGTCAGAAGCTGGATACCAGGAAGAGTGCCATGAAGTAGGGCTGCTTGGAGTGAAACCAAGTATCATTTCCTCTCCATTCACTGCAACTCTGCCCTAGCGAGAGGAAGGTAAAGTTATGAGGGAAAAGGAGAGAACTAGTCTTTGTGAAAAGAAAAAATAACCCGAAACAGAGCAGCATGCCTTATCTCGGTTATTAGAATTACCTTGCATTAAGATATAATTTCATCAGGCAGAATTGGTGTTTCAATTGTTATGATTACTCTGGAGTCATTATTTAATAGCATTTTAACCTTTCACTGTGGCAGACCAATAAAGCTTGCATGAGATGGGAACATTTCTGGAAATGCCACTGTCAAAAGGTAGCTCTGTGAAAATAGATCTGCTAGCAGATGTGGATATAGTATTTTATTTGTAGATAATGTCAGTAAATCAAGCATGGGTCAAAAATAAATCAGCCAGGCAATTCCAAACAGGCACTCATACTGAAAAGCCAAACACTGATTATTTAATATAAATCTCTTCTCACATAGAAAGTTATTCATTTTCAAAATCCTTATTGTTCTGATCTAAAATTCATTTATCAACATTCACAAGACATTTATCAACATTCACAATTGCATGTGTTCCTAAGACTTCTCAACCTGACTAAGCTTACACATTAACATTTAAAATCTTCTTCAAATGTTAAAGTATTACACATTTTAAAATTTTGTATTATTTGTAGTAAAACACTATAAAATCCATAAAGTGCTTAGAACATTTAAAATGTACGGAAAAGTTAGTGCAACTCATTGGTTTGTATCAAATGCAGGTACATTTTCATAAAACCCAAATGAGGAGTAGAAGACATTCCAGGTATATATTCTTAGTCTTACTGAGCTTTCTTCATATATATAATTGGTCACTTAATAATCATTTTACCCTTATTCAATAGAATTCAAATTTTTTTTTCTTCTCTCACATACTCCAATGTGACACTAAATAATAATAATGTCAAACCATTGCTTTTCTAAACAGTCATTATCTTTTTCTAATTGTCTGATGAGAGAAATGTATTCATCTCCCACAGCTCACACTCTTCTTCTGGTAAATAGATCTTTTGTGTGGTAGCAATCTTACAGTGACGTGTAACAAAAGTTTAAAGCTCTTGATATATACAAAGTTGTTCAAACACCATATTTTCAAAGTTACATGTTTTATTGAGTGGGAGAAACTTCAGAATTCAAATAATTAAATTTATGTGTATTTAAACTTAATTCCACCCATATAAAAAAAAATAAGCATTTATTTTTCATGCTGTGTTATTCAACATTTATGCATCTGGCTGTGCAGCATTAGCAGAAGACTACGGCAGCTTTCCAACAAGCAGCAAGTAGTTTTATACCTTTAAATAGGCCATGGCAGAAGGTTAGGGGCAGACTCTGAAGGGTCAAGCTTCTCTTTTAGTACAAGCCCCCTCACTGCGGGGCTGTACTGAGCAATGTTAGAGCCTGCAGCACTGTATTGTCCATACGCTGGATTTCTGAATGCTTGCATTTGAAAATCAGCCAATACTACAAAAATTAAATGGCTGGTAGAATACATCCCTGGTCTTTATCTTCATAGACTTTTTTATATACGGTTGCCCAGGTATTAATAATGCTTAGTGAGTCTAATAACAAACAGGATGCAAATTGTAAATTCAATTAATTGTTCTCTAGTAAAAACCCACAACCACATTGCTCCCATCAAAGTTATAACCCATTATAACCCAATTAAAAATAGGATAAAACTCATCCCGTTCTCTTAATAGGCATGCTAAATTAGCTATTTCCTCCAAAGTAAACATCATGTTTAGAAACAAACCCCACAATGTTTAGGAATAGGAAAAGAGTTATTTCTTGTCCCCTGCTATTTGCAATCTGTGATTAAGCTGTGTGAAATGGGGCTAAGCTGTCCTGTCGGTGCCTTAGAGCGCTTCTGCCTCCCCTGTGTGCTCCAAATACATCTGGAACAAAAGCAGGGCATGGCATTGCAAATCTTAATTTTCATTAGAAAATCTCTTATAGCAATGGAAACTGTAAAAAATTGCTGTCATTTATGTAATCCCACAAAGCCGTAACTCTTGCGGTCATGGATGAAAAGAAAAAAAAAACACCCTTAATTATATGTATTTCTCACATTCTACAGAAAAAGTAATCAGAAGATCCCCACACATAAAATTAATTTCTTTTTGTTTTGCTTGTTTGTTTGGCTGTTTTTTTTTGTTGTTTGTTTGTTTTTTTTTTTTTTTAAATATATTTTATTTCATTTTTTCCTGTGGGTGCATTTGTTTGGGTGAATTTTCAAAAGTTGAAATCCTGATGGTTACTGGTTGGACTGAAAAAAAGTAGAACGGGTGCCATTTCCATGGTTTGAAAAATTTTAATCTATTCAATGGCCCAGTGTGTAATCCTAGAAATTAGTATAGTGGAATGGTATAACACTGAAATACTGGAGCATTGTCTTACCATTTCCATTTACAAAAGACATAGATGTTCTAACAGAAAATGAAAATCTTAGATGAGTAGCAGCAAGACATTCATGTAGAGAAATATATTTCAATTAATAACTCTTTATATAAATATTTGTTTTACTATTAATAATTATTAAACTTTTCCCACCCATTCAGCTACTGTTTTCTAGTATGTGGTGAAGATGAGGGTCACATTAGTTTATACCTTTTGTTTACCTGAACCAGTTTTCTAAGTCACTGGACTTTTTCAATGATTTATATGCAGAATACTTTAATCACTTGTACCTCTATACCCACGTCACATATTGTAGCTTATTTTTATTTTTTCAGTGGAACATTAATATTTTAAATTTAAATTTAAAATTATTGTTATGACTATCTGCAGGGAAATTCAGTAATTATTAGTGTTTCTGTAAATAATGTGGCTCTGTGATTCTTCAACATATAGCAGATGTACACAATAATTAGCGTTGTGCTACTGCAGGTACAATCCAATAATAGGAAAGTACTTGCTTTCTATTAGGCAACTGTAACATTAATTAAACTCCATTTAATCATGAAGTATTCCATTCAAACCTTGTTGCAGAAACTCGTTCTTAATGTATACATGACTTGTTTGGGTGAGTAATTCAACTACTTATTGTCTATTAATAATTTACAGGCAACATGTTCCTGTAATTTCCCCAACAGCACTCTTAGCTGGTAGGCTTTACTGATTTCATGGCATTTTCTTCTCAAAGAGGCTGCTGCTCCACTAGTGTAATTGGCAGAGCCCCATTGACTTCAACGGAGCCTCAGCAATTCTTACCAGCACTTACTTGCATCATTAAAGGCATTTAAAAATCTGGTCTTGTAAAGAACAGATGATGTGATATTAAGAGAAAGTCAAGCTCACTGTTTCATGAAAAATGCTCTGAAAGTCATCAGAGAAAGGGAAACACCCGTTTTCCTGTTTTTTCATCTCTTTCCTGCCATGTGAGGGGCTGGAAACTTACAGCAACGAACTAAAAGTGCCCACATGCCATTGGCATCTGTCGGGGTCCTGTCCTCCTGATGGCTTCTCTGACTTCTGCCACTGAAGCTGGCTGAGAGCAGCTGGGAGGACTCTGCCCAGCAGAAAGCTTGCTCCAAACAGTACGTGAATTCATTATTGCACTATCAACAAGCTATAATCTGAATTATTGATTTACCTTTTTTTTTTTTTTTTTTTTTTTTTTGGCCATTATTAAGAACAAGTTTCTCCGTGATACTTTCCTACTCATTAAACTAGGAAAGTGACAAACAAAACAGTTTTCCTAAAAGTTGTTTCTTTTTTTTTTTTTTTTCTTTCAATGCTTCACTTAATAAGGCTTGAAGATCATTGAGTGTCTGAACGTAGTTATCTTATTTAAAGAGACAGAGTAAGTGACTAATTTAAGCTGTAGAGGATTGAATAGTAGCATTTTATCTTTAATTATTTTGTAATGTGCTAAAAAATCATCCACAGAATAATGCCAAGTAGAGCATAAAGTTTTTATGAGTGCTCAGTCATGCTTGGGAAGAAAAAAAACTTTTTCCTAAAGCTAAGCATTTACACACTGTTACGTTCAGTTATTTTACTAATCACCATAGTTCTCAAACAAATTGACAATTCAGTTTTCCCACTGAAACATATTGATATACATAACTAACTTATATACAATATGGTCACCACTCTAAGGTCATTCTTTATGTCTGAGCTACACATGAATTTACACGAAATGGGCAAGTTTGTGGTGACATAGCTGTAAAAGAAGAATGATGGTTGCTAATAAAATGTGAGAATCCAAAATCCATATATTTTGGCACAAAGAAGTTTTCTGAAACAGAATTCATTTGCAGAGCAAGTTACTGTAGGGATCATAGTTCTGCATCATGATGTAGTAGTAATGAGACAACATGGCACAAAGATGGAAGTACTGTGAATAAATATCCAAAATGCTATGAAGGTGTGACAGCAGGTATGATCAGATACATAATGTTGAGATTCAGAAGTACTCTCCAAAGAGCAAAAGATTTTGATTCCTTAAAATGACATATAATAGGTAAATAGTTTTGCATGGGCACCAGGCTTGTCAGATTTATGTGCTCACTGTCCAAAAGGCTAGCATAATTTTTTACCCATGTAATTCACACAGAGTGAAGGAAGCTATAAGAGATAAAAATCTTGTAGAGCAGTTAACACTGTTTTATTTCAGAATTGATGCACAGGTCTGCCAAATAGTAGAGATGCTTAATACACTCAATTTGTGAATGAGATTTCAGTCTTCACAAGTGCACATCTTTTCACTTTCCATCACTGGCTCTGCTGTGTGCGGGAGAGAACCATCAGCAAGGCTGATCAGAGTGGTTTGCTTAGTGTCCATCTCCAGTCCCTGAGGTGGGCACTAATGGATATTGAAGTTCAATTATGAACGTACCTGGTATTCAAGTGCAGAACTTACTTGTTTAATTCAATAAATCACCCTCAGTTGTAAGGCAAATAGCATGACAAGACAGCAAGATGCCATGAGAAACCTAGTGGTTCTCAGATGTGCAACTTCTGAAAGGTGTCTCATGGATAGGGAAATAGGAGCAGAAAGGAAAAGAACATTTCCCTTCTGACATCAGCCTCTTTTGGTATTCATCTCTCTCTGTACATAAATATACACAAGGTCATCCATGTTACAACATGTCATATGCCAGTTACACATTTCAGTTTCATGTTATCGTTTATTTACATTAACAGACACTGTTTTACAGGAACAGGGTAAATACCTAATGACACCACAAAGGAAGGGAAAAGGGGAGCACATTCCTTAAAGTCTGGGTTGGGATGTCTGTGATAGTTTGTGTTTTGTTGTTGTTTTGTTGTTGCCTTAAATATTGGTGAATTCTACTAGATTTTTTTTTTATTATTATTATTATTTTTTTTTTCTTGGCATCTGGTTTCTTTACAAAAATATTTTTTGGGGGGCAGACATTGCTAAAATAACTCCAATGGGGTCTGTTCTCCAGCATCATTCCACTTGCATTCCCTAGCGGCCTGTCCTCTGACAGTGAGGTTTCTCTATTTGTGGGTTATCTCATGACATTTCATACACTTTCCAACTTTAGCATTTGGTTCATAGTTATAAGTCAGAATGTGAATTCTGCATAATGAAGCTGGCTAGTGGGAAGCGTGGCCTTTGCAAACCTAAGAAAGGCCTCTGGCAAGGAATCTCTAATAAAAAGTATCTCCAAGTTCTGTGGGTTCATGAGCCCAAGGCAAGAGTGAGGACCATTAAATTATTGAAAGGTAAGGAACAGAATATAAGTGCATGGCAACACTGTGTGAGGATTGAAATGTAGCTAAAAATAATAATAATAATAATAATAAAAAAAAACTGTTTAATTGATTTCACTTGTGAGGCTTATTGTATGAATATTGCATTGCTAAAAGACAGCCTCAACTGAATAGCTCTTTCCAGCTCTTTCTCTTTCTTTTGGTCATTTTATTCATTTTCTTCCCCTCTGAAGTTTTCTGCTAGCACTCTTAGAAGTGATTAAAGCACTGGGCAAAAGGGAGTAAAACTTCAGTGAGACTTTGCCAGTGAAAGGTTTTCAGCAGCTGTCAATTGAGAGTTCATCCAAAAACAGTGGGGTCAATGGACAGATTGTCTGTGGCTTCAGTAGGATTTAGATAAAGCCCACGGTGCTTTTATTACAGGTAAAATGGCTAAAACAATGAATGGATCTCCAGAATTTTCCCTTCTCCTCCCAGGACAAATAATGCCATGTATATGGCTATATATTAGCACATCAGTGATGAAAGCATTGCTCAGACTGTTTGATTTAATGAAAGTCATGTAATTAAAACTTAACACCCTCCTAAGATAGCATTGCAAGTAACACACGAAACTCCTAGCAATACTGGTGGTAGGTGATTATCCCATGGACAAGCTTCTCTAAAGTCTATGTGTTAGGAGCCAGAGCTCTCTTGATTATCGTTTCTTGACTGAAAATCAAGAAATCAGTGGATTTCTGTCTGGAGCATAGGTCTAGATTGGCATGAGCTAGCTGCAGCATTAAAAACTATGTTGGAGTGCTTGCTAAACCAGGATACCTGTGCATAATACAATTGAATAGAGAAGTAGCTGCCATTAAGGTGTTTCATATATTGTATAGGCTCTAGGGATAAAATCCATTTAGATATCCACAGGTTATGCAGTGCTTCACATTCTTGTTTGCTGGTGCATGACCTGGGATCTTGCCTTCTACCCAAGTGCAAATAAATATAATCATCATTGCCATCATCACGGATTTTGTGCTTAGGTTACCCAGTTCTGAAATACTCTTTGACTTAAGTAGCTCAGGTAAAAAAATATATGAAAAGTGGCTTCTAGCAGGGCTGCAGATGCAATTCATTTGTAATATTACTACTTAAGTTGCTCTGCTTGTGCCGCATCGCACTGTTCCTTTGAAGGAACAAGTCATTACGGCTGGTGCTACATGCATTACTCCAAAAAGCTTTTGGAAATAATACAGACAGGCTAACACTCATCATACAGAAATCCAAAGTTTATAATAGCAGAAGAGCATTCATATTTATATTTCACATTTTCCTTATAGACTGCGGATAGAATTGATTTCATACTGGACTTGGTGCTTTAGCTGCGCTATCTTCCCTCTTGCAGGGAGAAAGCATTTTAATGGAAGTAGATACTCTTGTTCTCTCACAGGGGATTTGTTATATTAGTGACATTTTATTTATTTATTTATTTAAAGCAAATGGAAAGCTCACTAGTGGGACAGGAAACCTCTTTGTCTTTGCATTGTAGGCAAAATCGCTGCGAGCAATAATAGCATAGGGGAAGATCATGGGCTCTGAGTTGCTGCTCTGCACCTGGGGAGAGCAGGGCCAGGGCACGGACCGTCCTCTGCATGTGATGGCCACTGCCAGCCTGGTTAGGGGCTTGGCGGTGACCTTCACGTCTTGGCAGCTTCTGAGAGGGGATCGAGCCCTACTCAGAGGCATCTGGAAAACTGGCGGAGAAGGGGATAAGCAACACTCTTAATAAGCATGCTCACTCTGGATGGTAGGAGTGCCCCAAGCTTCATGACAAAATACAAGCAAACCTGTAGCCAGATGAAGTCCTTCATACATAATGTCATTGGTAATAGTAAAAACGTGAACATGTATTTGAGTTGTGAAATGTCCATCATGTCCCAGAGATGATTAAAAATACATAATAAATACTTACCTGGAGGGGCTTGTAAGTGGAGGCCCTAGCAGTAGTGCATCAGGGGTCTTTATGCAAAATGATTTTGTAATGGCTGAGGAAGAAATTATTTATTAGTCCATCAGACATAAAGGAATATTTAATGATAGGAGTAATTACAAATTTTATTGTGGCACATAATTACCAATCTGCTTCTATCTGAGCACTGTAGAAAAGCATAACTGGCAGAATAACAAATAAATATGATTTATAATAATATAGAAAGTATATTTTCCTATCAGAATTAATGAATCCTAGTTTGAGAAATGGCAAATGCATTTAGCATAGATTTCAGAATTCACTCCCCAAATACCAGATTCTACTCTGTGGTATG
Organism: Oxyura jamaicensis; assembly: GCF_011077185.1. Lineage (NCBI taxonomy): Eukaryota > Metazoa > Chordata > Aves > Anseriformes > Anatidae > Oxyura > Oxyura jamaicensis. The sequence goes on along the minus strand of NC_048901.1, from coordinate 22,943,015 downwards.
CCACTGGTCTCAGAAAGGCTTGTGCTGTTGGCCCATGGTTGTGTGAGCATTGGGCTGGGGCAGGGGGTGCGAGGCAGAAGCTGGCTCATCCTCCTCCTCAGCCCTTGGTGAGAAGGGCTGCTCGGGGGCAGGTGCTGTGTATCCACCGAGAACAGTCTCAGACTGTTGAATGTCACATTTATAGCAGTAATCATCATTTTGGAGAATTTGGATTACTTGTAACATATAACGCATTTCTGTTCAAATTCCCTATCAAGCAGGTACCACTTTCAGTCCATCCTTTATTTCTTTATTTATTTCAAGTGAGGAGGACAGGGAAAATACAGATTTCATGAGAGATTAGGTGTTCCAGTGCCAAAGAGCTGGGCCTTACAAGGAAGCATCTGGTTCAGGAAGTTGAACCTGACCTCTGGAGCTGGGCTTTCTTTATCCTCTAAAAATGTAGCACTTCTGGTGTCAACCACTAAATATTTTGAAGTCATCATCTTAACTCTGACATTAATTTAAAGAAGGCTGAGTCTACTGCATTCCTGTTGTACTTTACTGCATGTTTAAATTCTGCCATGGTTGCTATAGTTCTTTTCAGAGTTTAAAATAGATCATTCTGAACAGATGTTACACATCTGGATTTTTTTTTAATGATTTTTTTTTTTTGGTTGTCTTTTTAGATGCATTATAGTCACTTTTGAAAACACAGCAAAAAAATACTAACGTGCTTTTCTGATCCAGGGCTTATGTCAGATGATTAGACTTTGCAAATATTCTAAATTGCTTGAAATGACTCAACACATTTAAGAGTATAAATATAGCATAAATAAATAATGCAGACTATTGGTAAGTATGGCACATCCTAATACACTTAATGTTCCCATGAGGGAAAATGGTACATGATAATTAGAAATTCACAAAAAGTTTATACAATTAATGTTATCTGCTAACAAGTCACGAACGATTAGGTTTCAGATATGCTAATCCTCACAGTGCTTGTTGGTGTTTTCATTTTTTTCTAAAAGTAATAAATGAGATAAATATTTAAAAAAACTAAGTTGGGCAGTGTTTACCTACTGATTGAAAATATCAGACGTGATACTCAGCAATGCTTTCTGACTGTTTTTAACCTAGATCAAAGTCTTCAGGAGCATTCGCTTCCAGCGTCTTCATCAGTTGGGTAGGGTTCATCTTTGCATCCAGCATTTGCTCACGCAAAGGTGTCCTCCTGGTCCAGGTGCGGGGCCGAGTTAAAGCCAACACAGCTCAGGGGGTATTGCTCCTTCCACTTGTGTTTTAAGGGAAACGTAATAATCTGCCTTTTGTTAGGTTAAAAAGGTGTAATATTTATAGAGACGTTTTATGATTTTCCTCTTGTGCTGGGTGTTGGTTTTCTGTTCATGGTATTTGGTGTTTTGTGCAAGAATGCAAATTCATTAATTTGCTGCATTTCAACCTTTTTAAATATATATTTTTACTATGGATTATGCTTAGTATTAGTGGTACAAGAAAAAAAAAGATGAATAGCAACTTAATTCATATCATTTACTGAGAGTGTAAATGAGTGGGGGACTCAAACTGAGGTATTTTACGTAAAGACTAATATACATTTGGAATATATTCTCAATGTATCCATATATATTTTTGGAATAAAGAGGCCCTAGGGCCAACCTGTACCCGGTGGAAAAACTCTCACTGATTTCAGAACCTTTGAAGGAGAACTTAAATGCATTTAGGAAGATAGTAACTTTGTTTCAGAGATGGATGGGATTAAGAGGTCAAACTGGAAAGTAACAGAGCAGAATATAGCCTGAACCTGACAGACCAAACAGTTGTTTTCATAGATTTTTAAGCAAGAAAGTGCCATTATAAACATCTTTTCTGACCTCCTGTGTATTGCAAGCCAGGAAATTTAATCCATGATTCCTGCATTAGAGGAAACTGCTCTCTTCTATTTCATAAAATGGTTGTCTTGTTTGTTTTGCTGAGTGATATTTTATTTTCTCAGGGTGTAGAATATCAGCCATTAGATAGCAAATCTTGGCATAGCTTTCTGTAGATTCGTTTTAAACATTTTGATGTATGTTGTATAAATGAGGGTTTCATTAAACAAAAACTACTGAAAACAGCATAGTCACTGCAATTGGTATTTCCATCACTGCATGGTATTTATCCATTTTATTTTATTTTATTCTATTTATTTTATTTTATTTATTTTATTTTATTTTATTTTATATTTTATTTTATATTTTATTTTATTTTATTTTATTTTTTCCTCTAAGGTAACAGAGAGCTCTTTATTTTAGCTCATGAGCCTGATCCCACTTAGACCTCTCCTATGTCTGCTTTTGCCATAAATCCGGAGTGATAACCCCCACTGTACTGACATATTCACAAGAGGGACATCACCATTATTAGTGAAGGAGTGGCACAAAACTAAGACGTGGAAATGCATGGAGCTGAAATCAGGTAAGGCTCACTTGGGAAAGAGATGCATTTTTGGAAAACCACTTCCAGTTCTTCCACTTCCAGCGTGAAGGTTGGAGTTCTGACCAAAAGATGAATCAGAGGGTAAAATGGGTGGGAGAAATTGCTGAAAAAGGTCCTTTGTAGGAACCTTCACTGTAAACACACAAGTGGGTCCCCATCATGCAGAAAATCTCTTGAATTTTTTTTTTTTTTTTTTTTTTTTTTTTTTTTTATGTACTGGTGCTCCTTGGGTGACTCTACTTGTATCTTCCCATTTGACTGCAGCAAGAGATAAACAATCTCAGACAGGAATTTAGACAATTAAACTGTTATTTAAACACCTGATGTGTTTTAGAAGTCAAGAAATTTTACTTAGGTAAAAAAAAAAATATAAAAAAATGTAAAATTATGGTTAGACAAATGGTGTCTCAAATGGTAAATTACTTAAAAACAAAGAAACAAACAAAAAAACTTCCCACAATAAATGCCTCAGTTTCCTTCTTCAATTCCTAGCTGCAATGCTGCAACAAAGTCACTTTTCTAGATGACAGATTTGCTCTGCCATTTTGGAGGTATAACGTAGGAGAGCATTAGTTTTTAACATCCATTTCAGATGCTCAAGCTGCTTTAAAGCATTTGTGGTTTTGAAATAGCATCGCCTCTCGTGGCACTATCAACTAGGCTACTTATCTGCTGTGTTCAAACACTGTGTTTTATGTAATCTGATTTGTGCTGCCCAGATGCATGGAACCACTTTCTTCTGTGGCATTTCTGCAATCACTGCTTTATCTTAATTATAATAATAAGTAATTTGCAAAAGGTATTGAAGTGGAAAAATAAACAAAGTAAAAAGAAAAATCCCAGATAAATAATTTACCAGAAAGAATTACTGTTGGTTTTATTACCAAACATTAACTATGTTGGTTTTTTAAATAAGCATTTATTTATCTTTATATATATAAATATTTATATATAAGCATTTCAATGCTTACCCAAAACAATGTATCTAACTCATTAAAAAATACGTATCAAACCAAAAGACAATTACAGTTCTGCTCTAGTGAGGAAGGAATGAAAATGCTGGAAAACACACCAGAGCCCCGCGCAGAATGCTAGGTGCAGGCGATGCTCCACATCTTTCACAGCCAGGCATGTAACTACACATAACTCCTCGCTCTCCAGTTTGGGAATCTTTTTCACATATTCTTAACCAGATATCCTCTTAAAATCCTTCACACTGATGAGGTGTTATTCTTCCAGTTGCTATAACAGCATTTAGATATCCACTGGAGCTGGGGTTGCATATGCAGAGTAATTTCTTACAGTGACAGTAGATCCTTCCAACTAATTTGGAAGTATGAAACAACCTTCCAATACACCAAACATAAAATTCTTCTTCAGGAAAGACATTAAACAATACTTCTAGGTTAGATCTTGCTTTCTCCTTCTTGTAAATAGGGAAGTGCTACTTAGAAGCTACAGTACCTTACCTTTTGTGCATAACAGAATTAATTGGCTTGGGAATCCCCTGGCAGCTGTGTTTGCTTTACCACAGGCTGGTAATTGATGGTGTTAAATTGCACACAGAGGTCACTCAAACCACGCAGTTTTATGAAAAATCCAGAAATAGTTTACCGTGACCACATGGGAGGACTGGCAGAGGAATCTCACGGTATTCTGTTTGGGTATCTACTAGCTTTCATGTTTGGTTTTCCAATTTTTGATACACCTTTTCTCTGGAAGCAGCGTTTAAATTATGAAGCTGGTATATATCTGAAATGAAATGCTGAGCTTTCAAAAGTACATTTTTAAGAGTTTTGATGGGGTTGAAAAATGTGAGCCTGAAATAAGAAGACTGATTTGACTCCGAGGAACTCTGGTGTTGGCATCAACAGGAGCAAACAGGCAGCAGCAAGGACTGAGCTACATGCCTCTGCTACTAATATTGCCAATTAAAACTAATGGCAAAACCAACAATGAAAGGGAAAATGTTGGTCCAGCTTCCCAAATCTGAATGTGTGAATTTGGTAGAATAGTTATGCTGAGTTCTTCTCTGTTAGAGATACCTGAAAAATACAAACACTAAAAAAAACACCCTGAAGAAGGTCAGGCCCAGTTCCCTTTCAGACAGAGGTTATATTTCAGCATAAAACCCAGCAAGAGGGAGTAAAACTCATTACCTATAGTTTACCTAAGGACATTGGATAGCTCAGGAATCCAAATGCAGTCCATGTGCTCGTTTTGCTACGCTGCATTTTTTAATCAAAGCACACTGGAAATTCATATTTTTAATGTTTGAACATTTTTTTTTTTTTTTTTTTTTCCCCATGGAGGAGCTAAACAAGAGATGCCATAGGAGGATGGCAGCTCTTAGGCCCTGTAGAGACAGACATCTGGGGGTTGTGAAGGTGGATGATAAACATCCATGTGTCTGTCAGTGTATATATTTCTCAAAACATCTGTCTTCACATGTCTTCATCTGGGAACCTTACCCAAAGAAAGCTGGGGAGGTCCCAGTGGGCCAGGAAAGTTTAAGGCTGGCTGCCACAGTCAAATATTCAAGGAAGAATGAGCTCTGTGTGCTTTATTTCTGGCTTATGTTGCCAGGTGAGTTAATAAAAATTCATTTCAGTTAATCTACATCCACTGAGTATTGTCTGTGTCTCTGTGGCTGAATGATGCTTTGGTCACGTCTTGGCGATGCTAGCAGAGCTTAGAGCTTCTAATGTCCATGAATTAGAAGAATCGATTTCTTTGAACACGTTTTAAATTGATCTTTGATTGGAGCACATAGCTCTTGGAAAAGGTACCCTAGTATTAGTCAATTTGACTTGGAAAGATGATGATTCAAATTAAAATTGAAACATGACCTATATTGAGCAGCTGCAGTCTGCAGAGTGATTTTTTTCATGTCTTTTTCTTTTTTTATATTTTTAGTGTGCAACTCTGTTTGTGATGTCCTTGCTTTGAATACTAATGTCTGTGTCCAGGGCTGTGTCCAGAATTGCTAACTCAGGCATTTGCATTAACGATTGGCGGCCTGTAATATCGCTTTAATCCTGGCTTTGAATTACTCAAATTCTGTACCACAAAATGCTTCTATATCCTCTGCTTATAAGAACATCTGACGCAGTTACGCAGAGCTGCCTGCTAGTTGGAGGGGACTGATTTTATCTCCATCAGTTGCCTTATCTGTTCTAATAGCAGTTTGAAATCACTGTGATGGTCTTGAAAAAGTACAAGTACGGTTAAGGCCCTGCCTTCCCAAGGGGAAGGGGTTGCATCCAGGCACCTGGAGGACAAGGGTGGCTTCTTGTGTGCCCACAGGTGCAAGGCAGCCAGGAATACCACAGACAGGATGGCAGAACAGCATACGTCTCTTTGTGATTTCCCAGGATGGGCATGGCCTTTGCACAACTGACAAAATAAATAAAAAATAAAGGGTACAAAATGCTTTGCACATAATTACTTACTTTGATTAGCCATAAATCAAAGTTCAGTAATTTATGTAGGTATGGAAGAGGTGAAACCTTGTTGATGTATCTCAGATGTTCTTTTTGTATTCCTTACCCTTACAGGAAAGGAGTGTTTAATCTTGGGTTCCAATAATTACCTGCTTATTTACAAGTAAACCCAATGCATCTTAGATGTCAAGTATCTTGTGGTTTCAGTCTCTTTCACACATGCCGTTTTATGACCAAACCTCATTTCTAAATTCAGCAGATTTAAGCCGATAATTAAATTTTCATGGCTAAATTATAACTAGCTATTTCCCCTTATCCCCTTCCAAAGAAGATTTATAATGGGAAAACTGACAAGTCAGGACACTTATAAATTTATATCTGAAAGCTCCATTGTGTCAGCTTCTTCAGAGCAGTCTTAATGTGATTGTCTTGTCAGCTGCATCAATAATAGAGGGCGAAGATCAATCTGTAATGAAGGCAGATGAGATATTTTTTTCTAAGTGTAGAACTGTGATTCTTCCCCAGTAACTGGAAGCTGCCATTACGGTGGTCGTGCTGGAAATTGCTCTTCAAATGCCTTGTAGACCTGTAGTTTGGAATAGCCAATGACAAGTAAAATTCACCCACCATAGCAACACATTGCTCGCGAAGGTTTGCACAAAAGTAGGTCATATCATGGCATTTTAGAATAAAATTTATATCTCCAAAGTACAAAATGTATTGCATTTTGTCTTTTTTTTTTTTTTTTTTTTTTTTTTTCATTATTACTAAGCCTTCAGTTCTATTTTTCTACCTGCAAAATTAATTTCTCTGGAGATATTAATTTCTCTGTAAGTAAAAAGACGAGAAACAAGAGCACTGCTAGCCTCACATGGCTGTGGAGAGATGTGTTAACTGGGGGCACGTGGATCTCCACTGCAACAGTCACTTGGGTGCATGCTTTGCTGGGCTCTGCAGGTCATGGAGGAGATAGCCCAGGTGTAGGGAGACCAAAGGAGTACTCTGCCTCTGTAAACAGCACCTGAATCATCCCCTGCCCCTCTCTGTTTAAGGAAGTATGTTGAATGACTTCAGCAAATAATTCATTTGTAGACATCCAAAAGGTTGTTTGTTGGGTTTGCTGGATGTCTGCCACATCAGTATGTTTGTTCTTCTCCTCCCTCTTCTCTGGCGTTGTTACTGAAGCTCTGATTGGGATTATCAGATTGTTTTCTGTAACCTGAAAATTGTGTTCACTCAAAATCTCTTTTAATCGCAGGTTCGGAGAGCATTATTAAATACAGAACTCTGCCTTCAGCCCTCTGGGAGCTTGTGGAACTCATCCTCTAGAGATTTTTTTCCTGCAGAAAAGGTTTCGTTAGGGACACCCTGGAATACTGCTTGGAAAGACAACAAGGTAACTCAGCTTTTCATTTCTGTTTGCTAAAATACTGTTCAAGTTCTTGTTCCTTGGCATGTAAGCTTGTTTATAAGAACTGAAAAGATCTTGAAAAGAGTAATTAAGCACTTAAATACATGGTGTTATATTCTTCTGTAAATGACTAGGTCAGCCTTTGGGTTTGGCGGCATGGTTTAGGTTTTTTTTGCTTGTTTGTTTGTTTGGTGTTGCTGTTGTTGTTGGTAAAACAGAGCATCTTTAACAATAAAGACATCTTGTGGCTTTATATTATACCACATTTTATTCTGAGGAATCCCACAGTTTGATAAGCTGTTGGTTGGAAGAAACACTTCAGTGCACCTGAAAGCTGAAGCACATGATTTCTCTTTGGAAGAGCAAACAAAGCAGAACGAGAAGCGAAGAAGCAGGGCAACCGCCTGCTCCTCCCTACTCAACAGATGAGTGACCATGTTAATGTGAAACAGTTTGTTGGGCTCCACTTGAAAGGCCACCAGTGCCATTTGCTAAGACTGGGACCGGCCATTCCTCTAGGAAAGACAGCCAGCTGGCAGAGCATGGCATCAAAGCAAGGAGCTGACCCTATCTGAAACAGCTGAGAATTCACCCCCTTATTTCCTGTAAGTGTTAGAAGACCTTTTTCAGTTCCTCACAGTGGCTTAATAACAGGTCAGGCTCATTTTATTTTATTTTATTTTATTTTATTTTTCCTAAATCTCCTAGAATATTTCCTTACATATTTTCTGCATCAGTTTTTGGTAGAGTCCTGGTACTCATTGCAGGTTATTTTCTCCTTGGCTCCCTCTTTTGAAATGCTCAGCTGTGCCGTGAGGGAGTAGGCAGACTGCTCTGGGATTTCGATGAGCAGTCAAATGGTAACAACAATGAACATTAAAAGCAAATTGCTGAGAGGCCGTGGGGCACAAGCCGGAGGTCCTCTCCATAAACAAGTTAGGAAATGTTTTCAAAACAATAATGCATTTGGTTAAGTGGGGCTCGGTTGATGGCTGTCTGTAAATGATTCTCCGAGAGAAGAAGCTGCATCCATCGACTTGTTTTCACTGGATGATTTGGATTTGGAAGCAGAGCCGGCTTTGCCTCGCTGTGCGAAGCAGAGCACCCCACCTCGCTGCAGCGGTGCCCAGCGCGCTGCTCGCTCACCTCCGCGCTGCCAGACCCTATTTCCCTTACCATGGAAAACAAATTAAAAAGGTAAGAACCTTTAAAAAAACATGGTATTAAAATGGTACAGGCTCACTGCCTCCATCTCCAGTGAGCTTTTAGCCCAGTGTGTCTGGTCAGTGCTTGTTCAACCCTTGTTCCGAGGTGCTGCTTTGAATTTCCCACCGCCCATGTACGCAGCACCCAGGGGAACATCCTCTTGGTTCAGAAGTGAGCCACAACTGAGTGTTGCTGGGTAAAAAGTTTCTAGATGAAATTAATTTCCTGTTGAACATGGGGAATATTCAAAACTATTATCACTTAGACAGAATATTGCAGTCAGCCACAACTTCAGCAGTGTGAAAGGCAGTAATGAGAACAATCTGAGCTTTCCCCGTGCCCGCCTTGGAGACTGAACAGCTAGCTAGGGCACCTTGGAAGGCAATAAAAGCAAATTAGTTGATGAAATTGTTCTCTATAGTGCGCAATACAATTTTTCCTTCAATAGTGAGTCTGTGCTGGGGAGGAAAGAATGTCTGAAAATAAAGTTAGTCCTCTGTTTTACCAGGCTGGGAGGTGAAGATAAAGGATCCTGCTGTTCAGTGGGTGTATGCGATGGAAAGCTGCTACCTCCCCTCCCCACGCCTGCTGCTTTTCCCATCCAAGGCATGGCTTGTCTTTCCCATGCCTTTGAAGCGTCCAACAGCCAGAGGTTGCTTGTCTGCAGAGGATAGATGCTTGCAATGCAATTACATTATTGGTATTAAGAAGGTGAAAAGACTGACGAGGATCACTGTTATCCTGCAGGAGCTCTCACACCAGTACCTCTCACACAAGGTTTCCTGCACCAGTCACCTTCTGCACCTTAGCACAGGTTCAAAGCTCACGTCTCAGCAGGGTCGGTCCACCTTAGAGAAGTACAGGAGAGATTTTTCCAGGTAATGTCTTTAAATTTGACTTTTGGGAGAGCTCCTCGTCTGGTGTGATGCAGCATACCACCGAGAAGTGCAATGGGGCTATGTCTGTGCCAGCTGAGGGATGAACTTTCTACAAAAATTGCCAGGCTCTGGGGCTACAGCCTCTCCAGCAGCAAAGATCAATTAGAGGCAATGATCTCTCCTAATCCTTCTCTAAAATTAGTAGTCTGAAGGTGGACAAGAGGTTAATTGTTGCAAACTACTAAAAGCTCAGTGATAAATGGTGAAAGGGAGCAAGTGTAAACTCCCCCCCCCCCCCCCATGTTTAGCTCTGCCTAGTCCCGGCGGACAACGTCACAGCAACCCACTATTGCTGATTGTGTGGCTTCCATCACAATTTGAAGGTGGATGAGGACAGTATGACAGGCAGGACAGACAGGAGACTGCAGGAGCTCTGGCTGCCACCAGTGGCAGTTCAGTTTCTGGCGGTAGGAAGGGTGGCAACTTTGGGGTTGTGAACAGCCAACCTGAGTCCAGCTGGCAATGATTATTATTAAGCCGGCTGATCTCACCTCGGATCTTGAAGGCTATCAGTGTCAAACATGGTGTGTATCATGGAGTGCCAAGTGGATTAGAGAGTAAGCCTCTTCAACTGCACAAATTTCTTCCAGTGCATAAGAAATTGAAGTTAAATGGAGTGTTTTTCTTATTATCATTCTGCAATATGTCTCTAACAAAATACTTCCATTACAAGCACATCTTTCTTTGAGGCTGGTCGGGGAAAAATGGGTAAGACTTCCAGAACCATCCAATTTTATTGAGTATATGTTGAAAACAGAGCAATGTTGAAATTGATGTAGTATTTTGGTTTCACATTTTTCATTGTGGTGTGCTGGAATAGTTTTGTTAATCCACATTTTCCCTCTAATTGCCAAACAAGGATTTGATGTTTTATGCTGCCACACTCTTGCTAAGGATGTATCATTCCTACAGTTTTGTCAGTAACTGTTGAATTTCCTCAGAGAGTTCATCATAGTCTTCTCTTTATTGAGCAACTCAAATTAAACTGGTATTAATTTATAGAAACAACAACAACAACAAAAAACAGCAAAAAAGCCCCTAACGTTAATTTAATCACTAGTTAGCACTGGTGAATGCAGAAGTGTCTGTTTCATCCCAGATGAATTTAAAGTGAGAGAAGAAATGAGATTAGCTATATACTGACATCTTCAGAAAAAATGAACCTAGTACAAAAGATAGTTCATTATTATATGCTTAGTGATTAAACTTTTCCCACATTTGAAAGTCCCTAAAGCTTCTGGAGAAATATTAGAGTTAAAACTCTTGGTAACCAAATAACGTTCAATTCATTACTACTCTGACTGGGTACTTGGCAGTGTGCTGTCAAATTTCATTCAAATACAACTTTTCAATTTTTTTCCTATGGAAAAACTGTATTTTTGATTAAAAACATGGGATTATTATTATTATTTTTTTTTTTTTAAAGAAAGAAAATTAGAAGAATATCAGTAACTTTCAGTGATACATCTAAAATCTTTTTTCTTCTAAGAAAATAATGTCTCCTCTAGTAGACTTTGGTAGAATTTTAAGTATGAAGAAATAAAATACTACACAAGAAAACATTTCAAAACATTTCTTTTTGACCATGTGTCAAATATTAAATACTTGGAAGTTACTATTTCACAGCAAGATTCTCTCACTTGAGAAATTTTCAATTTGAGAATCAGCTTAGAAATGTAAGGTGAAATTTTTTCCTTTTTTTTTTTTTTCCTCTCAAAATGTCAGTAGGTTGAGACCGAAATGTTTATATGAGGGTCTCCTATGAGGCAAAGCAAGTCAATACAAAGACAACCTACTCTTCAGTTTGTTGAAAGAGTTGAAGAGACAGCATACAAAATTGTTTTTTAAAAGTTCTCTTGCAGGCATGTCTGGCAGTAAAAGCTGTGCAATACTTAACAGTCTGATTGTGCTTCTCACATTAAGCCCAGTTTGTAGGTGTTTTCTGTAGCAACTCTCAGAATTCTGAGCCGTGCACTGCCCTTATACTGAAATAGCTTTTCATGGGAATACTTGCTGTTAATTTCCTGACACCATGAATTAAGAGCAAATAAGACTTTTTACCGTCAAGCTGTCTTTAATTACATGCAACGCTTTTCATGGTGATACATAATTTAAAAAAGTCTTCTTTTTTATTACTATTATTTTTTTTTTTTGGAATTGTAATCACTAAAGAAAAATCAAGAATATATATTAGTATTTAAAGTGAATGGAAGCATTTCTGGGAGTTCTGACATCTCAGCTATTTCTCCTGTGCATCTCTTCAATAAAATGCTTGCCCATTGTTGTCTATATGCAGACACTTCATTATTTTCATGTTTCTTGCTCCAAACACAACAGCAAAACGTGTATATTAACTTCATTTTTTTATTCTGTGTCTTGGTTGGAAAAGTTCAAGATGAAATGAAGTTTGCTGCAACCTAGCAATGTAACAGAAAAAATGGGATTTTGACATGGAAATACAGGGATTTTTAGACACATTTGGCATGTGGGAGACAGCTTTTTCAGAAACAATTCTTATTTAGATTTGCAGTTATGAACAAAAATTCTGAGTTTCTAGTCAGCAAGGTTCTTAAAATCCATGACTAGAGATAGGGATGTTTGTAGTAAGAAAAGTCCCTGAGAGCCTTCTTCAGTTTAGCCTTGGAAACTCTGTCCTACAATGAGGCTGACCACTCCTAGGTCCACACCCATTTCTGTTTTGGATGTGTTTCCCAGGAAATGACACTCATGGATATGTATCTGAACAGATTTTGAGCTGATACTGAAATTAGACTTCTCACTTTTTGTTACAGTCAAAATAATATATATATATATATATATATATATATATATATATATAAAATTCAGCTTTGTTGAGGAAGAGCAGACATGTTACATCCATGGCTCTAAGGAAGAATAAGTGAATGATGGAGAGCCATGGCCTGATGAGCTTAACTTCTCCAGATGACTGAGCACAGAATGAAGAAATGCAATCACTGAAGAGTAGCGAGAGTCCTGATTTTCTCGTCCCTCTGTGGAATTTTTGGATGAATACAACTCTATTGTCCTCACTGAAATAGCGTCTTACATATAAAGGTACTTCTGGAAGACTTTTGTGCCGAGCATCTTCTGATAAGACGTTCATGAATAGCCACTTCCCTTTTTATCAAGAAAAGCTATAATCATGCACTTTTTTATTATCTTCAAATGAATCTACCATTTGATTTTCTTTAGCAAACGAAATCTCTGAGACTTCACAAAAAAAAAAAAAAATAATAATAAAAAAACAACAAAAACAAAACCACAACAAGTTAGGGTTTAATAAGTAAAAGTGCTCTCTCTTTAAAGAGTGCTTAAATATTTTCCATAAATGAAGAAGAGGCCTTCATAGTATAAATGAGAAATAATGCTGCTGTCATTGCAATTGTATAAGAAATTACCTTTGGTAAATGAGAAAAACCTTCTTCTTCTGTAAAAAGTATGAATAGTTTTCTTCTCTCATAAGTGATTTGCTTGTCAGCATGTCCATCACAATAGCATGGCTCAATTCACACCTGCCCTGAAGGAGTATATGTGATGGTAACTATATTCAGTGCAATTCAGTGATATTACATAGGAATTATTACCATCAGGATTTTTTTTTCACAGTAACCATTTAAGTTAGTATAGAAGGTTACATAAAATGTTATGCGATAATTATGAAATATTTTTTATCCTAAGAAATAGAACTGGTCAGAGTGCATGTGTCAGCATTTTTCTCTGAAGATTTATTTTTAATTAATTTTCACTAGATAAGATGGTTATTACCTTTTCTTTTGTGTATCAAATTTCTTATATTTCTTTAAAATGCTATTGCATCCAATAATGTCTTTAATCAAAGCTGGTTTTAGTTTCTAAATACATTACAAAAAAATTCAAGGAGAGTAAGTCAGACTTGTATTTAATAATACTAAACAACTTTTATTGCTTTTATAATTTTAATATTTTTAATGATTGAAAAACCTGTTCTGCATTATTCTGGGGGAGGACAGATGGCCAGCTAATGTGTAACATGTAAATAAGCTCAGTATTCTCATCTTCTACTTACAAAAACAAATAGTCTCTGACCAAACATTTTCAAAACCCAGGAAAAAGAGCCATGTTCCTGAAAATGTGCTTTGTATATCACTTCTAAGTGCTTTAGTGGTCTGGAACAGAAGGAACATAGAAAGGGAAGTGTTATAAAGTGAAATTGTTATGGATTTGATTGAAAAAAAAAAAAAAAAAAAAAGACGGCTGTTATGGGCCATTTCTCTGGATCCCTCAGATGCCACAGGAGGACATGTGGGCTGCGTTCTCTGGCAGAGACCTTGCTTAGTTCTGTGTGTGTCTTGGTGTTACCTGTTTCTCTTGTGTGGAAGTCAAAATATGGAAATGGTAAGTGGAAAAACAAAAGGGTAGCCAGTATCATTTAATTTTCTACTCTAACGGGCCAGTGGCTCTTGCTTCCCAGCAGCTGCAGAGCATGGCACATCAGCTTGTGCATCATCCTGAGCTGTGCCCGAAGCTTTTGTTTACTATCAGCAGGAAAGAAAAAAGGAAAATAGATATATATGTGTGTATCTACATAGTATATATAAAATACAAATATCATCAGCTATTCCTTTCGTTAGTAATGAGTATTTTAGTATCAGCTTTGTATATTGGTACAAAGAAGGATCTAGGTCTGTGCTTGTCAGGTCTGTCCTGTGTCAAAAGTGAAGGGAAAGCTCTGTGAGCGTGTGGGTTTTACAGCCTTTCCACCACAGGATACATTTACAAATGCTACCATCAGCAATGCATCTCCAGCTTCAGCTAAACCAATTAGGCCAGTAAAGCAGGCCAGTTTGCAACTGTTCAGGCAGTCCCCCAGTTAAACTGGGACTGGAGTTAGGATTAAAAGGGGATATCCCAAAGAGGATTAGATCTAAGTGAATATGGCTTTCACGTTCTTAGGATGGCTTAGGGTGTCACGGTGTACTGTCATTTAAGTCCAAATTGCCAGCTTTCATTTTGTGGAACAAAGTAATGTCCCAAGGAGAAGACTGGGTAAAAAGAGGTTCCTCTGGAGCAGGAGGGCTTATCTCACCTTATAGCTCATCCTATTCTAGCCAGCAGAATACAGGAGTTTTTTTTTTTTTTTTTTTTTTTTTTTTTTTCTTGATATGCTACTGCCCTGGAGTTTCCCTCTTTATTAATCCATAGGTATAATTAAACCATATGATTTATTCTATTTTCTGTAATGTCAGCAGAAAAAGATAGGAGTAGAACAGATCATAAAATGTCTGCTTGAGGGGTCACTTTCTCAGCTCTGCTCCTCAGGGCGTGGAGCGAGGTTACAGAAAAAGGACAGCTAAGGGGGAGGGCAGGGGGAGAGGAAATATAAATGTGATCATCATTGGCTTACATCTGCTCCTATTTAAATCAAAGATAGTTTTAACTTAGTGAAACCAATTCTGGTCTCTTTTGCAAACACTCTGCAGAGTGTCGGACACTTAACAATGTAGATAAATGTCTAAAAGATGGATCTTAAGTGGCAGTAGAGCTTGATAGCAATGTCACAGTAATGCCTTGTAAAGTTTTTTACCTCTAGGTCACCAATCCAAATCCAGTCTAGGTCATTACTGGCTCAAAGTCATTACCAGCTCATGAATGTCATCAAATGACGCTCAAAATGTTAAGTATCCTGTTCTACAATCAGTACATTAAAAATCTTTGCATCAACTTTTTGTGTGATCAGGGAATAGCTCATTGTATCACTCTTCATCCATAACCTCCAATTTTATCTCTTCTTATAAAAGGCAGTACCTGTCACGGATCCATCAATATAGATAATCGCTAACCAGTTGTCATCAAACAAAAGCTCATAGTCTGTAGGATGGGCCAAATAATTTATTTGTATTGTGTCTAATATATATTTATATAAATATATATATATTTCCTTATTTTCATTGCTTTCTGTTAACAGAAAATACAATTTCCTTTCCTTATTCAAATATGGAAGTTTTCAACACAGTAGATATTTGCTGCCGGGAGGTAAATAACTAGTGAAACGATACTTTTCATCTCTGTATCTTCTGTCCTTGATTGCAGAGGTGGCTGGAGGGAGCCATTACTGACATTAGCAATATATTCTGTCCATCCTGCGTTTGAACATACAAAAGCTAGTGACTAGTAGTCCAGTTACAATAATGCTAACACCTGTAATCCAATTTAATACAGGAAGGTCTCGTTAAGAACACATTGAAGTTTTTATATAGGAAAACGTTATTTTTCCTGGTATCATATGCTTCTGTCATCACTTTGGCACTATATACCAGCAGCTTCATACTTCCAGAAGACAGACAGGGAGAAGTTTTTCAGTGATGGTGGTGGTGGAAATTTCTTCCTTCCCTGTCTTGGGCTCATTTCCTCACCATTGGGTCCCAGCTGCAGTTTGAAAGCTTCTTCAGCCTGGTGGGTTGTGAAGGGTGATGGTTATCTCTGTTTCTCAGACCTGGACCACAGAGCGAGGCCAGGCAAGGTGTATTTATTGACTGGTGCTGGATTTGAATAACACCATTATAGTCCTCTGGAAAAGGCTCTGCTGAAGCTCAGTCCTTTTGTATAGATGAGGCACCTTTGGGCCCCATGGTCACTCTCCATTACCTAAGAAGAAATAGAGGAGACATAGCTGGAAATAATCATATGGAAGGAATCAAGGAACTTTTAGCATATTAACAAATAATTATGTATTTAAAGCAGGAGCTCTTAAAAGACACCAGCAAAACCCAGATGAAAACTAATGGGATTTTTTCACATAAAGTAGAAATAGCCCATGAAGAAGAAGCTTTTTCTTTTTCTCTCTCCCTCGTGTGTGTGTGACCCATAGTGATTCTAAAGTAATTTTTAATAGGATTATGCTCTCAAGCCTTCCTTTTCCAATTTCCTTCCCTCTTAGCACCATTTCTGCAAAGACTTGCGCTGGTATGGTTAGAGTGATCGCTTTTACAGACATCAAGCCTTTCCCCATCCCGAGTGCAAGCAAGGCTGAAAATGGAGAGCTATTAAAAGCCTTGTTCCAAATTCAGGTGGTGAATTGGATGCCGGCTGCAGGAAAGGAAGGGTGTTTAAGGTAAGCGGGTACTTCCACTGTCATGTAGAACAAAGCAGTTTTTAAAGTAGAGGGCAAGATCTCTGTGCAAAATGATGCTTACAAAATCACTTAGGAGTTCAGTTGTGCATGCAAAGTAAGGTTAATATCTGTGCACTTTGATAACAATTCCTATGCACGTGTAATGTATGGTTTCTGCAGGACCTGTACATATATAAAATGAGAGCTCAAATGCCCTTTGCATGTGCATGTGCTACAAGCAGAAAAGAGAAGGGTAGATGGGCTCAGACGACTGTTCTTGTTCAGAAAACTGCACAGTAAGGAGAGAAGTAAAGCTGGCCCCAAGCTACAGAAATAAGTTCCCAGTCTGATAACTGAGGGTTGTATGCCTTTAGGTACAGAAAAACAGTAAAACCAGGAAGTTACAGAATTTCTACCTGGCAGTGACAGGAGTACAGGAGGAGGGAGCCCATCAGAGGCATGATCCTTGCCTGAATACATTTCAATTGAAGTTTCCCTTTTGTAAACAGGAACTAAAAGCAACTTCGAGGTTGTCCAGGAGTGTTAAAAATCTGCCTGATAAGCTGTTCTGCAGAGCAAGTGGCTTTCTTTATGTTCCCTGTAATAACAGGCCAGCGCTAACCCAGGCAGGAGCCGAGCATTGGCCCCTTGCTCTTACCCCAGTTCCTCTCTCACCAGACCACCTCTGATGGTGGGAGGCATGATGAAAAGGTGTGCTAGGGCAGAGCGGTCATCCTTTCTGCAATGTGAAACTATCCTTTATTTAACAGCCTATTAGTGCCACCAGCCTATCCAACCAACTTCGCGGCTTCTTTAAGAGAAATAAAAAAAAGCAGATTGGGATTACTTTAGAAAATCTTGGAGTGGGGTGCGGGTCCATGTCCTCTGGCCCACAGGCTCTAGAGGCTCTTGCAAAACTCTTCTATTATTTATTTGGAAATGCACAGTTCATTTTATTTTGTTTTGTTTCAACTTGTACAGCATCTGCTGAGAGTTTCTTTTTTTTTTTTTTTCTTTACATTAGATATATAAAAGAATGGAAGTAAAGGCAGGAGCTGAAGCAATTTCCAAGAAGAGGCAAGAGGAGGATGATTTACTGTGAGCTGTAATGAGACATAGACTCCTGGTTTCATAAATTCAGGGTAAGCACCAGTGTATCTACCTCAATCGATGTCCGCTGCTGAAGCGCCGCCAGGCTGGGAGCCCGTCCTGCCGGACAGCCTGCACTGATTGTGCCGGGGCTGCTCCGTAGCCATGGGGCAGCCAGGAGGGACAAATCCCTGCAGCTCGGTGAGCTGCTGGCACGGAATTGCTCACGGTTCGGACCCGAGGTCCTCAGTACAAACGGCAAAAGTCTTTGCCATCTATACGGTCAAATCGGGAAGGTAATCAGTCACACATGGTGCTTCTCGTTGGATCCCAGGCAGTTCGCGTACAGTGCTCTGGAAGATATTGATTGAGAAATATGAGAGCTGGATTGTGGGATGAGAGCAGAGAGAGAGCAAAGCATTAAGGCAGAGCTATGAGAAAGTCCTTTTAACCCAGAAATTGCCATTGTCAGTTGGGGCAGCCAGGAAAATGAAGTGTCTTAGAAGCATCAAAGTAAAGATTGCTGAAGATGCTTGATTCTGTACTGCAGATCAGAGGAAATGTGACTGTTTGTCTTGGTAATGCTTGCCAGGATATTTTTCACGATATTGAGAATTATTTTGCCCGAAGGCATGCATTTCAAATGAGTTGTATTCTAATAATATTGAGATGTGGGTCTGAATCTCAGGAAAAAAGGGGAATAAGAGGCAGAGAAATTTGGTAATGTAGATAAATAGAACAAAATGAGATCTACATGAGAAATTTTATTAAATTTGGAATTGGCTGCTGGACCAGAAAGATAGAGCTAAGTAAAAGCATGAAGTTAACTAAGGGAAAAATGAGCTTGAAGCTGAACAGAACCCAAATTCATCTTTGCCAGAAAGGCAGGATCTTTGCTGTGACCTTGAGAGCTGCTGGATGTGCCACTCACATGCATGCCCTGAGAGAAAGTTTTGCAAATGCACCTACTGTTTTTATGTCAGAGCTGTCATGCACCATGTGCTGCTTGCCGTTCATCTTGTCTGTTATCCAGTCTGCTGAGGAACTGGGTAAGCAAGGTGAGATGGGAAGCCAGGCTCCTGACGGTGATGTTTCTAACATCTGAAGCAGCTCTGGTCTCTCCTTGGCCTGTAGCAGAGGGCAGTTGGATGTGTCATTTGGACATCACCACATTTAGGCTAACTCGTAGAGGGTCTCTCTCAGCTCAGAAGAAGCAACCGTGGGTGGTGGTGCTGCTGCTGGTATGAGCACATTTGTAAAGTAATTGGGGTTGGAGGGACCTCAGGAGGTCATTCAGCACAGCCTCCCACTCAGTGCTTTGTGTTCTTTGTTGTTAATGGTCAGGCTGTTATCCCTCACTGGTATGTGCTAAGGGAGATAAATAACACACTAAATGTATGTGGAATAATCTAGTGACACTTTAAGAAAAAAAAAAACACTGATACGTAACCCTCTTGTTCAGGCACACTTCCCACTAACAAGTTATTCAGTAGCACTTTCTTGCTGATATACTTCATCATGTTGATCTGCTCATTTTTCTGCTCCCATGACCTATTTTTTCCTTTCTGTCCAATCATAGACAGTGCATCTCTTATGCTTTCCTTTTTTTAACATCCTGTTCTTTATGTCCAGACTCTGTTTTTTTTTTTTTTTTTTTTTTTTTTTTAATTTAATTTTCCCTGCTAGTTAACTGTAATTATACACCTTTTTAATGAGTTTTAATTCATTTTAGCATGTTTTTATGTGACTAACTGCAATCCCCCTGCTGGTCTAGTTTCATATAGTATATTTAATTGAGTCCCCTTCTGCAAGTACAGTTTGCAAAAACGTGTGTGGCAAACCCAGTCAGTCCTTAAGCATAAATTGTGCTTTATTCCCCGTCTTCTGATTAGATTCTTAGTTGCATTACATTATTTTTTTTTCTCACTAAAATCCCATCATGTACAGTTTAACCACTCCAGCAAATTAATTTATGCTATATTTAGTGCCACATACAGAAACGCCTTTATGTGTCTCCAAATTGTTAATTTCAACCATTCTAAAATTAGTTTCCTTTTATTAACTGGAGAGTCGTTGCATTCCCGAGAAGACAGAAAGCTCTCCCGCAAACCACATTAACTGGACAGATGTTCTGAAATAGGTTAAATATTACCCAGTAAGTGCTGATACAGCTCATCAGTCACGTCACTGCAACAATCACTCTTTCCATAATCTAATACAGGCTAAACGGTACTATGAGACAGGCAGTCTCAGAAGTGATGAACTGACATTACAGACAATAGTTTTCCATTTACAGTAGATTCATGACTTAAAATATCTGGAACAATTTCATCATCTATGATTAGAGGATGAAAACCCCTTTCTTTGTAACTGTCGATGTTGCTTTCCAAAGGGGGAGGTATTGGGCATGTATTTTATTGTTGTTTTGCCTTGGAGTTCAAATACTGTTTGAAGAAAGTCATCACCAGTTTACAGGTGAATGAAGGAAAGATGAAGTAAAGGAAGCCACTATCCAGGCAAAATCATTCCGTATACACTGAGTATGTGGGCAGAAGGGTAGATTAAAGCCTTCTTTCAGGAGTTTGGGTCTTCCCAACCTAACTACATCCTGGAAACAGTCAGCTCAATAACTGGACCACTTTTATCCCTCTTTTCAAATGTTTCTTGTCTGCCACCTCTCTAATGGCATAAGAGGGTCTCAGGATATATTTACATATGTCCAGATGAAGAGACTAATATAAGCCTAGGAGCAGACAAGGTGTATCTCACAGGCAATTGCTACTGTTTCCTTGTTAAATTCTTCATGATATTTTATGCCATGTCAGCAGCTACATGACCATAAAGCAAATGACACAGGTATCCTGACAGCCAATTTCAATGACTGCAAGGCAAAAAATGCCAAGTTTCCTTATTTTAACTGCTAGATGAATGATGTTTGATCAAAGAACAGAATCTAAGCATCATGGTTCTTAACTAGCCTATCAAAAATAGCCTCAGGAAATTTCTGGAGCTCTCAGTTTTATAGCGGGATGTTCAAGACCATTTAATCTTTTTCATTCCACTTGAATTCTTAAGCCTTCCAGGACCAATCACAGCATGTGCAGGCAAAATCCCAAGTATTTAAAATCACGTACACAAAAATAGGACTTGAGCAATGCATTTTCAGTCTTTAGTTGTCATTTGGCTTTGACAAACCCACGTGCTGAGTCAGCACTTGTATTTGCTTAGCCGCCGTGAATGAGGCTTGCTGGATAGCATTTGCATAAGCCTGTACACCTGATGGTACACAGCCAAAATTAGCTCTGACAGCAGGCTGAAAGAAGAAGCACTGAAGTGTAGGACAGCCATTGGCATCTCAATAAGTTTTCATGTTTACTTCCATAAGTATGTGATCCTTATTCATGAGTTACTCTGCTCCCTGAGGGTCACGTTGGATTTGGGGATGGAATGGCATTGTCTTGGATGATTAGCCTCTGAAACATTACTTGTGTGCATAATGAACAGTGCCACTTTCTGAAGGATCGTCCTCCAGAATAATTTTCTTGTCTTTGGGGGTACTCTGGAATTCTTTTACGAAACATGGAAGACAAATCTGATCAGTATAAGGTGACTTATAAGACCTTGCAGTGTGATGCGGATAATGGAGGTAACACTATGAGCTTCCAGATGAAGAATGACACACAAGAGCTCTGATGAGCCCAAGCAGCTCAAAGAAACATTTACAATTTCAAACAAGTAGCTGTGTGAAAACCCATTGATTATGGCCATTTTAAAACAACAACAACAAAATGCTTGAAAGGTAAATATTGTGAAAAAATGGCTTTGGTTTTATTGATATAGTCCCATGTGTACTTTACAACTAAGAATTCTACAATTAAGAATTCAACAATTAAGAATTCAGATTTGTCACCGAGACCAGTGAGATCAAAGGGCCAGTGTGGTGGCCCTCTCCAATTTCCTTCAGGCTGCTGAGACTTCTAGCAAAAATAGAAAAAAAGTTACCTCTGGTAGCAGCACAAGCTTTAAGAAAAGTTGCACTATGCTATCCAAATAGAGCACTCTGGTGCTATATTTGATATTACAGTGGACAACGATGGCATAGTTACAGACGTTGCCTCCCTTTATCAACTACAGCACTAAGATTATTAGTATGCTTATCTTTTGAAACCTAAACACTCATTCATGAAGTAGTTCTAAGGAGAAGTTCAAAAGCCATTTAAGCAATTTTCACAGCTCAGAGTTTCTGTAATCAGATGAATTTTACCAACCATGAGTGGTTTTAGAAGTTTCCTATACTGGGAAAAAAAGTTATGTTTACCTTACAGAAATAATGCTGCTGAAATTGGTCGCGTCAAACTTCCCTGCAGCCGAGCGCAACACCATTAACATTAGTGAGATCTCTTTCTCCTATTTCTTCTCATTCTCTCTTAGCCATGAACCCTCTAGCCAATCAAGTCAAACTCACTTAATATGGAAAAATCTGTATGTGCTTTGTTTACAGCAAAGCTTAGTAAGTTGCAATAAATTAATTAAATCACGGTGTGGAAAATAAGATGCTTTTGCTAGTATCAGAACCTTTTGATAATCTCTACAATCAGTAAACACAAAAAAGAATAGTCACAAAATCTGTTGAGGTTTATTTTGTCTATGAACACTTAAATTTCCATGAAAGTCGCAAGCAAACAAGACATTTAAACCACTTCAATCTACTCTAAATCAGAAACTGCAGTCTCTGCTGGGATCTCTGTATTTTATTATTGTGTCAAAAATTAGGTGAGAAGAATTGGAATAGAATGAGAGACCTGAATTAACAAAAACCTGTGTGTCTTACGTGTTACAGAAATAAATTTTCCCTGGCTCTAAACAGGCAGTTCAGAACCCCCAGCAGGATTTCGGTGTTAGCTCATGGAAGAGTAAATGTTTGCTCAGCTCCATCTTCAAACACTTGCAGCATTTTGACCACTGCGAATAGCACTAATCTGAAATCTTCCAGTGTTACTTTTTAACTATTCTGCTTTCACGGTGCATTGCAATAAATGATGGATGTATTTGTGATTCTCCTTGGCTGGCTTTGCTGCTACCCCATCAACTCTGTGGGATTCCTAAAAGGTGACAAAGGATTTGGGACCAGAAGAGACCAACTCACATACACAAGTTATGGCATTTTCTATAGTTGCAGCAGCTGTGTAATATATGCTTAGTCTGTGAAAGGACCACAGCAGAGCCACTATTTACGGTTAAAGATCACACAGGTCAGGAAACATTCTCAAAAGATCTGCTGCAACTGTGGTACAAAAGGCCAAACACCACAGGAGCAGATCAGGGGAGATGAAGGGCCTCATCGTTGTACTCTGCCACTGTAACGACGGGGAATTTTCAGGTGTCCAAATGATCTGAGAAAGGTCACAGAGGCCAGAGAAACACTTGTACAGTATTTTCATTCTGCACTTTACAACAGGATTTGAGATGTCACATTTTAGAGGAAAGCGCATTAGGGTGTAGAGTCCTTTATCGAAAATCGGGACATTTGGATCATATGTGTAGCTAATTGAAGAGATGTGACCAGACTATTTTTCCATTACTACTGGCAGAAGTGCTTTGCTTGACTGCATTTAAACCAATTTTATGTGCCTATAACACCACCGTCTTCAAATGTGTAGCGAGAATTTTAATCCAGCAGGATAAAATTGATAACTTCTATAATGACAAAGTTATTAGTGCCAGTATTAAAGAAGTGAATATAATTACTGCATTTCTTTGAACCAACATTATTTTAGCCTTAACCCTGCGATGGTCAGGCACATTGGATCACAGTGTCTTTGGCATTGTTTAAAAATTCAATTTGAAATCTAATTCATTATAGGCGAACTACCATTCCTGAAGGGTTAGCTGCCATACTTTCCTTATCCAAATCACACTGCACCTTCCAGGTTAGTTGCTTGACCTTCTCTATACTTGCAATTGAAACCAAAAACTAAACGTCAGAAAAAGCTTTCTGTAATTCATTTGGAAATGTATGGCTTCTTAGGTTTGCCTATTACACAGTTTACTATGCATGCTCCACTGACATGAGATATGGCCTTGGGAAGGATGAGGAGTTCTGTGCACCCAGCAGGAGCTGTGTTCTCCAAAACTGCCCAATTACCATGCAGGGGAGTGAGGGGTTACTCATGGAATAAATCACTGCTTGGTGTGAGTAACAGCCTGGCCCTCAGTTTAGTGCTAGGAGCTAATCTGCAAGTCAATCCCTGCTGAACGTCTTCACCTGAGAAAGGGGTTGAGCATCACCAAAAGCTAAGGAAAAAGCAAGACAGAAAGGCACATAAGAAGTTTCCATAGAGCCTGCCATTTATTTTATTTTATTATAAACAGATAATTGTATCTAAGTCTTAGACTCCCCCTACACCAGGGAAATGGGTATTTGATGACTCCTTTCTGGGTCGCAACATTTTCAGGCATATAGCAAGAAGAAATAAATCAAGCAGAAATACAGCAGAAATAAATCAAACAAGCAACATACAAGCAAGACATCTTGTACAGATATTCTTCACTCAAACCCCTAAATTAGGTAAGGTTATTTGTTTATTAATCAACTCCTAAAACATGCTTGCATGCTTTTATTTGTAATTGAATTCATTATTATATTGCAAGGTAGCCAGTTTTAAAATAAAGTGCTTATTAAATCTGGTAAGCATTGCGTTGTTGGGAAAAATGGTTGTGTAAGCAAGATGTGTTTAGCAACACTTTTAGGGAGTACAAATGGGAACTTCTTAGAGGCTTGGTGTGATTAATACTTGTAGTAGATGCAGAGAAAACTGCCACCAAGTCTTTCCACTGCATCTTTCTTCCTTGATTCTTCTTGACACAAGACAGGAAACTTTCAGCTGGAATTTCCATGTCTGGGTGTCTAAATCTGGATGCTTGAATAGCCTGATGTCTCAAAGGACAGTGCAGTTGTGCGGGGTTCCCTTTGTCTTCATTAGGTTGGGTTAGGAAGACATTTTCAGGTAACAAAACACAGCACAATGGTATTTGAGAATGGGCCATCTTTCACAAGCTTGGGAGAAAATCAGCTGAATTCGAAACTAGAAAATTACTATCCATATTTCATTAGCTGAAGTAATGAAGGAGAAGAGAGATTTAGATAGTACTGTCTAAATCCCATGGTAATTTATCCACTGGTTAACAACGTTCAGTAGAAGAGACTTCTAGTAAGAATGTAAATCAGAGGAGAGCTAAGAGAGAAAAGCTGCATATCTTATATAATACGATTGCTGAATAAGAGTTAACAAATGTTTTAGCATAAGTATGAAATTATTGGAATAAGTGAGACGTGGCTGAATGAGAAAAGTGATTGGGGATTTAAAACATCAAGAGTTTACTGAAAGGACGTACAAAAGGAATGAAGAGACATGGGAGTACTATTGGTAAGGGATTATGAAGGCTTGCAGAGAGATGATGTATGTATTTAGGCGATATGGCAGAGACTTTTTGTTGAGGTTAAGAGCACTAAAAGTAGACAGGTGGTTTAGTGTTTTTTGCACTAGTCTCCAGTGAGTAAAAGTCAGGAAATTATTTTATAAATACGATTAAAAGGTGAATGTATTAACTACTGATTGATACTGTGCATGCTTATAAAGGACTGGATTCTAACATGGTTATGCCCCTGGATTTGTCTGTTCAGTGGGAAGAGCTTCAGACTCAAATGCCACATAGGAATTGAAATGGATAAAATGTACCACAATTTTTCAGATCTATATTGAACATTATCTACTTGCTTATGAAAACATCAATACACAATATTAAAGCACTTAGTTCCAAACCTGTAGCAAGCCATAAAATGGCAGTAAATGACAGGCTTGGATTAGGGAAGAGACAGACAAATCATGAATGGTTCTAAGTTTTCAGGCCATTCCTGCTAATATTCATGAACTAATTTCTCCTGGCAAGTAGTTTGTCAAGAGTTCATGTAACACCTCTTAGTTTTCAAGTCTGGCAGACACTTAAAAAAATGTTAATGTCAAGGATAGTAGCTTGCCTTCGTGTTACTGAGTCTATCACTCCTGGAGAAGTCATCTCAGTGAGAAATGTAATCAGCTTCTGTCTTGTAGTTCATTTGCTTGATTTTATTAGGGTTCTTTTTCATTGAGTTCAGCTGTTTAAAAACAGGATTACAATGTGTGTGTATACACAAATTAATTTTATATATTAAAAATAGGTTGTACATTATACACATATATGTCAATACATATCATAAACTCTGATGTCTTTGGAAATGATAGTTTAAGCCGTGAGAAGGCCTGGCCCAGCTGTGGCTGTTCTAAAGAATTCACAGGCTCAGTTCATTTTTCCAACGTAAGGTGGGTCTGTTACCCAGCGTAGTCTGGGTAACAGCTAGCGATGCTCACATCCCAGTCCATGAAATCCTAAGCAAATTCCTATGGTTCTTCCAGATTATCTGTCTAATAAAAACTGGGGAAATAGAACTATTTCTGCAATGGACCAACGGTTTAAGATAAACATACTCCCTTGTGAAAAGTAGTCAGTGGAAGAAATTAAGGTTACTAAGTTACAAGGATATCTTGATAAAACCTTATTACTGTCTCAGCTCTATATCTATTTCAGAGACACTAATGGCCCATCTGGATCACAGCTTTATAAACAAGCTTCCTAACAATTAAATACTGCAACCTCAGAGAGTGAAGTTACAGCCCACATGTTTTTATTTATTTATTTTTAAGTATCAGGCAAGAAGCTTGCTAATATAGAGAGAAATGAACATAGGTAGGTATGTACAGATGTTTGTATCCTGGACCACTAAGTAACTGCTAGCAAAGTATTTCCTTAAATAACTATTTTTTCATACATAAAATCTAAGAGACGAGTTTTAAAGTCAGACAACCACCTGGCATTTGTGTAAGAATTATGATGAAGCTGATTGCAATAATAAAAGAAGCATTTCAATTGTTTGTGCTCAGAGCATACAGTAACCAATTTGGTGCAAAATACAGATTATGCTGCTTAGGGCTTAGTGGGCTCAGAAGCACAGCTGCGTGCCCAGCCGTCCTGTATCCCATTGCAATGGGATGATCGTGCTGCAGAACTTGTCACCATGTGCTGCTTATATTTTCTGATTCAGGTCGGTTTTCTGAAGTTGTAACTGTACTGTCACTCACAGAATAAATGGTTTGGTTGGCACGGTGATGGTAATGCTAAACTTCTCTGAGTGCTTGAATTGTCCAATATTAACGTATTTTTGTGTGACTAACATCCTCATTTTTGCTTCCAAATCTTATTTAATAAGAGACAATGAAGACTGCAGCAGGTTTGTTGAATTGATTTGGTTCCCATATGTGAGAAAAAGCTATTAAATACAGCCATGGTCAGTTAGCTGGTGTAAAACTATGGTATTTAGTTCAATCCAATAATATTACAAAAATTTGGACATACTCTGTGGGTATTA
The DNA here is from genome assembly GCF_011077185.1 of Oxyura jamaicensis. Classification (NCBI taxonomy): domain Eukaryota; kingdom Metazoa; phylum Chordata; class Aves; order Anseriformes; family Anatidae; genus Oxyura; species Oxyura jamaicensis. The sequence goes on along the minus strand of NC_048901.1, from coordinate 22,915,876 downwards.
AAAAACTACAATCGCAAAGCAGGCATGCAGACCAGGTTATAGAATGTTCCAAAGGATCTGGGGGGGTTGGAGCAGTTTATTTGTAAAGGACACTTCACAGTCCCAGATTCCCAGCTGATACAAAACAATGTGAAGTGACAGTGATTTGAGTGAACTGCAGCTGCACCCCTAGTTCTCTTACACAACATATGGCAAATCTGTAGTACGTCCTGGCTGCTGCTAATTTCAGGGAAGCTCTATCAGTTTTGTTTGTCTCAGAATAAAGCCTATCACTTCTGTATTTCCCATTTTTGTTTTTCATTCCCCTTTCATTTCTGTCATTTGTCCCGCCAGTTCAGCCATGGCACTCTTGTATTAATTCAATAGCAGTTGGTTTAGCAAAGTTGGAAACTCCCTGTTCCTGAACATGAAACATCTATTTCCCTTTCTCCTTTTCTGTTTTATCTTTGTTCTAAACTGATTCATATCAAATGATTGCCCAATCCATCTGTCCACTGGACTCTTTTATAATCTCAGAGAGATTTGCTACCAGGTTAGCTCCATGTTCCAGCTACTTCGTTGTCTGGCTTTGACAATTAATCTCTCTAAGCACTAAGTTTTTTATTGCTTTTCTCTATGGCTCATTTTCTCTAACATGCATCAAATTGTTGCATTTTTTCATGTTTAAAGAAATAAAAACCTGACAGTGGCCTTTCAAGAACTATAAATATTGATGTTCTCTTGTTTCCTTCCGTTAGACATTGACTTAGGTGATAGCTCATACCAAAAGTCTGTGCAAATACCCATTCTGTCATCCAAAGAATTTTTAAACGTGGTGACAAAGGAACTTTTTAAATGGAGATGGGAAGCCTAAGAAAGTCAAATGTTACTGGCAAGTTTGTCTTTCAGCTGCAGGATATGCAAGAGACCATGTTGTCTCCATCTTGATATGTAAACCTTAGAATGTTTTTTTTACAGGATCCCATCATTGAAACAAAAGCCCTAGAATAGGTTTTCTGTAGCTATGACAAGTGTATTGTGATTTTTTTTCTGTGTTTTTCATAGATGAAAATGTTATGTAAAACAGGCAGCTAACCATTTCCAGTTTAATCAGTATGCAATTGATCACTAACATCCAAACATCATTTTCAGGTTTTACCAGGTGTTGCTGTAGCCTGCTTCAGTTTATCTACCACATAATTTTATTATTAAAAAAAATATAAAAATTAGGAAATGTTTTATATATTTCCAACTCACTTGTGTATTTCTACTGTGACATAAAGCCTGATATCTATTTCTAAATTCAGAAAAATTGTTATTGCTTGGGGCTTACATAGCTTTCTATTGCCTCAGAAGAAAAGCAGCATGTAACTCCTATTTAAAAATGATACTTGTATTTCTGTGTGAACTCTAAAACCAGAATATCAGGCTTATACCCTTGCCTGGATTATTTTATCTTTGTATTCATAAAAGTAAACTGGCTGAAGTGTTACCATGGTAAAAGAGGAATGAAACAAAATGGATCAACATGGTGGATGTAGTATTGTTTCATTATTTATTATATGAACTGAAATCTTCTTAGGTACTCGGAGTAAATGAATGTGAGATTTAAGTCAGTGATTAGAAACAGTTTGAGGTGGGATTAGTATTCTAGTTTCGTATCTTTTTCCTTAGTCTAAATAATAGACCAACATAGCCCAGTTTAATCACTGTGCTTAGATGGACTTTTCTTATTCTGTAAATTTCTTTATTCTCTGTTGCTGAATGGCAGAAAATCCGACACTCCATCCTTTGGAATTGCCTGAAGGAGCACGGCTGAGGCATATGTGTGCTGTGAGGCTGTGGGGAGCTCCCAGTGTGTGGCTGTAGTGGGTCTGTCCCGGCAGCCCCAGGGAAAATCTCTCCCACTGGGCAGCCTGTTGCTTGCTGAGCACCAGAATGTCCATGGGACCTTCTGAGGGAACGTGAATAATGGAAATTTGTCATTTGTGACTTTTTTTTTTTTTTTTTTTTTTTTTTTTTATCACTTGTCAGTATGTCCCCTTGGAGATGCTCTGAGCATCTTCTTGGCAGGATCAGGTTCTAGTGCTCACCAAGTGGGGAAAACCAGAAAAATCGTGATCCATTTAAATCCCGCTTATTTCAGCAAGTAAGGTTTGAGTAGGATTTAAGTGGTGTGTTGGCCTTCTACATGGAAATGATTTTCACACAAAGGGCCAATTAGCAGTGTTTCTGAGGGACCAGGCTTGTATTTCTGAAAGTCTATGTGGTTTTCAATGTTCCTTTTCAGTCAAAGTTCATAATGTTCAGGGCTTGTAGTAAAATAAAAAGTTGGCATACAAACCTGTAATAAATATAGCCTGAGGTTAACTTTACATTTCTGATCTAGTTTTAGTGCCTAACATGAGAATTTTGGAAGTTTTCTATTGCACATTTGTACATAAGGTGAATTAGAGGAGAGCGGATGAATTGGTATGGTAACTTTTGCTGGTTGTTGATGAATTCAAGTTTAAAGCAGTGACGCATTTTTCAGTCTTCTGTTACCTTTAAATATGAAAAAAAGCTCTGGATATTTAATTATACAACACTGAACATCTCTAGTAGAAGTACAAGCTATTTGAAACTGGAGAGGCAGTTGAGTTCACAATCTTGTGAGTACTGCAAGCTGTTATTTTGCAGTCTGTTTTTTTTTTTTTTTTCTTTTTTTCTTTTTTTTCTTTCCACAATTATTGAGGAAATAAAGGTTTTACTTTTGCTAAAATGAACAAATTTGGAAAACATGTTTTCATATATTCATGAAAGTGAACTTTTCCTTTACCAGAAACCAGTATTTACTATAGCCTTGCCCAAACCAGATGCTGGTGTAATCTCATCCCTTGCTAGGAGCCTATGAGTGGGATTGTGAGAATCCCACATGTAATTTTTTCATGGCATTTTGAGTTTAGAGTTTTTAAAGTCAAATGTGAAATGAGCAAAATTCTGAGCTTAGTGCCCAAATACACTCTTACCTGATGCTTGTAAATATAGGCTATTGTCTCAGACCAAGGAAATGATATCATTAACCAAGTTAATAGTTTCCACCGACTGCAAAAATGTGCCATGCGGTGGTAAACAATCTATCATTTACTATGCGTGTTTGCCTCTTGGTTATACTTTTTATTTATCAGTGAGAGGCTGGTGGCTTTAATAAACTAATAATCTTAAAATGAATGCATGTTTAATTTTATATATGGTGAGGCTATGTTATTGTTATTTAAAGCACAGAATTTCTGAAGTTGGAAAGCCAAAGACAAAACAGGGCAAACATATTTCAGCTGTCTTCTGAAAAGGAGCTTCCTGACACCATGCCTTTATGTAGCATATTAAACTTCAGTTCAGTGAACCACGGGTCAAACACATGCAGTAAAGAACAGTTTTTATGGCCTCTTTGGCTTTTGAAACACTTTTTTCTTTTTTTTCTTTTTTCTTTTACTGTATATATGAAAGTCACTTGATTTACAATACAATATTTGAATTAAAAACAATATTCCTGGTAGCTTTTCTCTTTTATAATACTGAAACTGGAAAGCAATATTCATAGGCATTTAAAAGCCAGAATGTAAGAGCAGATTCACCTTCTGCTCTCCTTTGGAACTGTAACTCTCCACGTTTTAGGCAGATCACAAGAGTCAGTCTGACCTTCCACTATACTGGTTTTGGTGAAATGTTTTTGGTGAGTTTGCATTCACATGTTTCGATTTCCCTACCGAGTGCTGAAAGTCCTTTTCAATATTCACTAAATTTAATTACCGGCTTAAAAATACTTCCTTTCAGAATTGTTTCCAGTTTGAATTAGTTTATATTGTTTGGAAGAAAGGCTTGGGGAATCTCCTACGAAAACAGGCTGAGAGAGGTGGGGGTGTTTGGCCTGGAGAAGGCAAGGCCCTGGGAGGACCTCAATGCAGCCTGCCAGTGCTTGAAGAGGCCTGCAGGAAAGCCTGGGAGGGCCTTTTTGTCAGGGGATGTAGGTTTAGATCAGACATTCGGTAGAAATCCTTCACTATAAAGGAGTGAGGCCCTGGCCTAGGCTGCCCCATCCCTGGCAGTGCCCAAGGCCCGGCTGGGTGGGATTTGGGCAGCCTGTGCTGGGGGCAGGGGGCCCTGACCATGGCAGGGGGGGACTGGAGGGGTTTTGAGGTCCCTTTCGACCCAAATCAGGCTGTGAGGTCAGTGTCTACAGAGTGGGCTTCATATACAACCTGAAATGTACTTCTTCAGGGCACTTCTGTAAAGATAATTATGCTGTGCAACTTTGACTTTATTTCATTGCTTCAATATCTCTAATATCTGTCCCTTTACACACTTTCATTGGCACATCTGAAAGAAAGTTTTTATTACACATGGATCTTTATATGAAAAGTAATCAATCTTTTTTTTTTTTTTTTTTTTTTTTTAAAAAAAGAAAAGGCTTAACAAATATAAAATCCTTGAAAACTAATTAGAGAAGCATAACACTTGAGATGGGGCGAATGCTGGGGTACGCAGATGTTTCAGCACTTCAGCTATGGGAATGGCCCCATATGGTTTATTGGTTTCTTTGTTCCCCAAACGTTTTTCCAATTCTCCCTTCCGATTTAATACTGGCATTTATTCTTAGCAGCGTATTTAATTTTTATTTTATTTTTTATTTTTCCCATTAAAACATCCAGACTTAAAAATAAAAATATGAAAAGCATGGAGTGAGTAGGTGGAAATCCTTTGTTGCTGAGCCAAATTGAAAGATGGACATTCTGTAATTTTCTGACACAGTGGGAGCTCTGCACAAGGGGAAAAAAATAGCTCTTGAAGCTACATTTCCCTTTATCAGCTTGTGTGCTGTGAGTGTGCTTTCTAGTTAAAACTTTTAAGTGACTTTAATTATGGAAACTAAGAAGGACTGCTGCAGAAATTATTCCCACGCAAGGTAAAAGGTCATTAAAAGTTTGGACTATCAAGCTAATTTGTGAACAATACTGTGCATGAAGTGTTCTAACAGCGGTAATTACATTGCAAGATCTCCTTGTTGCTGCAGTTCCTACCCCTTTGTCCAGCTCCTGGCAGAGTGCACTATTCAAACTTTTGCAAAATAAATAACAAGTGGTCATTATCACAGTTTAGTAATTGCATGGCTGCTATAAAAAACACAGATGTGTGGCTGTAATAAAACCACGAATAGGTATGACTGGTCAGAATCCCATTCGATTCGCCTTAAATCTTGGGTTGAGTTCTGTGGTAGAGAAACGTCACAAGGAGAGGTTTGCTCTTTCCTGCCTGCGTACATTAGAAAATGCTGACGTGTTTGCGAGTCTCAGCTTTGACCAAGCTTTAACCTTTAGTTAAGACTTGGTAAATAATGTACATCTTGCTCACTTTCTGTCACCACAAATCTAAAATTAAACCAATTGATGAAACTTAAATAGAAAATCATGGCCTGTAGAAGAGTAGTTAGTTGACTTTATAATCGTTGCCGAAACCTGACATTACATTCAGCATCACAAGGCAGGCACTTCCACAAGCGTAGCTTCCAAGGTCTGGTGGCAAAAGCTAAGGACAGGTAAGAGCCACAGTGGCACGTGGGACACCTTTGAGCAAAGTAGTTTGGTGTACCTGAGCTTTGCTTGTACAACCCTGTTATGACTTGTTCAAACAACCAGCAAGGCTGTGAGCAAGGCTCTCTGCATTGAGACATAGTTAATAAGAAGCCTTTATTTAAAAAGAAGCCTTTATTTAAAACCACTGCTGAGCATGTAGGTGTTGACTGGATTTTTGTGCATCATCTTTAGCATCTGTTCCCAGAGACAAAACCCACCTCTCCCACTGGGTGCAGCACTGAGAACAGTGGTGCAGCTGAAACAATAATAGCATCAATTAGTCATATACTAAAAATAAATTCAGCGTGACTTTATTCAGCTCAGCTTGGTGACTTGAAGATGCTGCGTCTTGCAGGCAGAGGCAAAAAAAAAAAAAGAAAAAAAAAAAAGAAAAAAAGAAACTACAGAAAATTAGATTTACTGTTACTTTCCAAATTCAACATGTTGTTTGGGCTGTGGCTGCAGATCTGTTGTGATGTTGGTATTGCAGCCCCACATTAATTGCATTCACTAACTTTTCTAAACAAATTCTTTTAATCACATTTAAGTGAAGTCTATTATATGCTTCTGATATATTCAGAAGTTTAGCAGAGCAAAAGGGGAAATTGAGACTTGAATGAGGATGACAGGGTTTTATGTCAAAATTTTGATATAAAGAGATGAAGTCCCTTCTCAATATATTACATGTGCCCAAGCCATCAAGATGGAATTGAGATACAACTGCACTGGTCTGATGCCTGGGAAGGCCATTCCCAGAATGTGCTGTCTAGTGGCAGACCAAAATCTGTGTCTTAAACTCAGTATTGAACATAGAAGAAATATTTTTATTTATTTATATTTTTTTGGGGGTGGGGTGTGGTTAGAACACATGTATTCTATTAGCAAGAGCATGTTTTTAATACTTTTTTTTTTTTTTTTGTATAGACAATGAAGACATTTTTGATAGGAAAACACAAAACACCTCACCCTATAAATTTCCACATTGTTGTTACAAAATATTCTTCTTCAGTATGATTACAGAAAGCACTATGGTATAGATATATGACACTATAGTTTAGATATTTGACTCTGTTGACATGCTTCCATTACAAATGTCATCTGTGTCACCAAAACCTTGACAGATTTTTCATCTTTGTCACCAAAATTCTTTCCTTTTAGGCTCATTTCCTTAGGCTCTCATTAGTAAATCATCAGGGGCCAGGAAAAGATGAAATGCTTGACAATGGCTCCAAATTAACTTTGATTTGTTTCTGGGTAGAAAGTTGTGATCAGGACTTTATGAATTCATTGTTTTCTAAACGGGACTCGACTCAATATAACAAAATAATATAATTTTTAATGTGTGTGTGTGTATCTATACTGGAACATGAAAGTAGTTCATGCATGCATTGCTGTAAGTAAATGTATTTCAAGATCAGGACACCTAGTGTAGTCAGAAGGCTGCAAGTTGAACTTTCACTGGATAAAGCAAATCTTTGTTCTAAAATATGCCTTTGTGGAACATGCATAACGCTATAAGATTTTGGTGATTCAGAAACGTGGCCTTAAGTAAGCTGATAAACATCCTACTGAGCAGCTGCAAGGTTGAGGAGGATAATTGCATTTCAGAAATGTGCATTAGTGTTTCTGGAATTCCCTTTGTCTATGTTATAGAATAGAATTGTACAGAGAGCTGATATTGTGTGTTCTGTTCTTATGGGTTTTGAAAAATTTTGCTTTCAAAACTTAGTCATATGAAATATTCACCTTTCAGTACAATAAGGTACTGTTATGAAGAAACTTTTGTGGAATAATGTTCCAAGCAACTCAAGCAATGCACATTCTTACTTTAAAATAAATAAATAGAAATCCAGCTTCTCTGATGTCCGTGACAAATAATGGAAGCCTCTTTTGTTAATTTAGAAATTATATTCTAGATATTGGAAAACTTCTTTGTTTTAAAATTCTAATGACATGTGATTGATCTGCTATAAATCCAGATGAATAGGACACAAATCGTGTTTTCTAGCTACAGGAACTGGTTTTCTTCTCTTTCAAACAGCTTCCCCCAGTTTGGAGCAAGGAAAAGAAATAAGGGAGCTCTTCATATTCCTTCATGTTCCTGCTTGAAATTCAGGTTGGTTTGTAGATAGGTTATTTCATCTTTCTTTCAACCTGTACAGGTTTGTAACTTTATCTCACTTCATGCAGAGGTAAATGTTATCACTCGTACAGTGCCTTGTAAACTAAGTGTGCAGGCTGATAACACATTGTGCCTCACTGCAGCCTATGCACATCTACAAGAACTAGCATCATCTCTGTGCCTGTGTGAGTAGCACCTCTTCAAACCAGGGATGGATTTTGAAGATGTGACAAATTTTGGCACGAAAGGAACAAAATGCAGTGAAAGCCTTGCTAATCTGAGATAGTAATATAAACTGAAGTCACTGACGTACAAAACCACATTGGAGAGCCTAATTTAATTCCACAAAAGGGCGTGGCGAAGTGTTGGTACTAGTTAGGCTAGCTAAAATGCCTGTTTTTTTTTTTTTTTTTCCTTTATTTCTAAACCTATGTATAGCCCTCCCAGGTAATCGTGAGGAGATGATGGGCCACGTTGCTTTCCACCTCCCTCTAAGCACATTTTTTTCAGCCTTTTTAGTGGCAAAATAATAATAATAATAATAAAAAATGGCTTTCATCATGGAGCTATTGCCTTACCTCGGTGGATTTTTTTTTTTTTTTTTTAATTAAACAGAAGTTATTATGTAAATGAATAGCGAGGTCATAGAGCCCTCATAGATGTACGTATTTTCTTGGAAAGCGGCTGTGTACGTGATTCCCTTATGAATGCTGTCACACCAAAACTATGCCCTGACCAGGGGAAGGCTGTCTGCTGCCAGCTGATGGCTCAGCACTGCTTCCCACGAGACCTCTCCTGTATGGGACCTCAGTCCTGCCCGTGGTACAGTCCAGACCTCAGTGTCACATGAGGACAGTGGTGTCACACTGCCACGTCTCTGCCAGCAAAGCAGTGGCCATCCCAATGGACCAGGAGAGTGCTTTTGTGTGAGATGAAACCCACGTTTTTTCCCTGCTCTGTTTGAATTCAGTTTTGTTTTCCTGAGATCCTCAGCTGTACAGATATTCAGAGATGCAGCAAAGCTTTCAGAGATTTGTTTTCAGTTTTAAAATTTTATTTATTTCCTCAGATCTCTAAGCAAACTGACAGTGTTGTTAGCATCTGCATCTTTCTCTTCATTTTTTAAATATAGTCTCCGTATTTTATTATTTCTCTATTTAGAGTAATAAAACACAGCCTTTGGGAATAATTGAGGATGAATATAAAAACAATTGCAAAAAACAACAACAACAACAACAAAAAACACAACAATATAAATGTAAATCAGGCACATTTTTATTTTTCAGAGCTGTGTTAGGCCTCCATTAGCTGGTCCATTGTGGTAATCCTTCTCAAATTGTTTAATTTTCTTTTCTAAATCCATGGTTTCATTGATCTGTATCTTTATCCTCCACAAAGTTTCTTTAGTGATGATCCCATGAATAAAAGCTAATATCCCAGAGATTTCTCTCTCTAGTGGAGTAAACATCTAAGCTGCGGGGGGGGGGGGCGGGGGAGCTGGTTTTCAGTTCTGTTCTTGAGCATCTTACATTTAAGCTGATTCTTATAAATACATATACAGTTTCTCTGTATGCATGTTTCTGAAATATGCAATGGGAAAGTTGACTCTCAGCCCTTCTTCACTGAATATTACTGATGATATACGATCACTACAAAATAAATTAACTTTGCTAGCTAAACTTCATGCTGATAAACTTCTTATCAGTTATGTCAAGGTGTTATTAGGTCACAATTCCTGAAAGTCAAGAAAGGAAAAACTGGAGATGGTTTCTTTTTTAAGTTAGTGTATATATAAATATATTGGTGTTATTCTTTCATCACATTGTGTGGTATTGTAGAGTCATGGAGTCACTGTGTGATTCAGGTGGTGTTGGTCAGAAGGGAGCTGGTATAATGTCCAAAAATCAGTCCAAAGAGCCCTGAATATGTAATATACATCTAGATAACTTGTTCATTATTTATTTTGAACAAATCCAAGAAAAAAACACCTGTCTCTGTGGCGCAATTGGTTAGCGCGTTCGGCTGTTAACCGAAAGGCTGGTGGTTCGAGCCCACCCAGGGACGGGGAATATCAGATCTCCTCAAGTTTTGAGGGAGACAGGGATGTGCTGGAGCTAAGCCCAAAACAGAGCCATCAAGCAGGGCCTGGAGCTGTAGGGAGAGGCTGCAGGAGCCGGGGCTTCTCTGCCTGGGGAGGAGGTGTCTCGGCTCTGGAGGTCCTCCCACAAGGACCGGGCCGAGCTCAGGAGTGCCCAGCGCCAGGAGCAGGGCCCTGGGCACAAACGGGAGCCTGGGAGGCTCCCTCTGGCCCTCAGGAAACACTTCTGGGCTGTGTGGGTGCCAGAGCCTGGCCTGGGTACCGAAGGGTGCTGGGGTCTCCTTGGGGACCTCCAGAAGCTGTCGGGACATGGCCCTGCGCCCTGCTCTGGGTGGCCCTGCTGCGGCAGGCCGGGGGCCTCATTACCGCGAGAGATCCCTTCCAACCTGTACAATTCTGTGATGTGATTATTGAAAATTTAATTATTTTGATGATTTTTTTTTTAAATTTCTCTCTAAAGTATTACTTAAAAAAAAAAAAAGAGAGAAAAAAGCTTTAGAAATCAGTGAGAAATGAAAATAATTTATGTTTATATTAGAGAAGTCTGGCAAGTCAGACATCAGTGAAATAATCTAAAGAAATTTATGAGAAATACTCTGGACAAAACTTCTATAATACACTTTAAGGAGAATGAGGGGCAATGAAAAGAGTGAAGAAATCTATTTCATGTTCTGTGTCAAAATTTTTAATACATTTTTCGTTCTCCAGTCCCTTTCAGATAAATGTTTTTGCTTTCTTAAGTAAATCCTCACCCCTCTTTTGTGCCTGGAGAAGGTTTTAATTAAAGCAGACCAGGGAAAGGACCATTGTTCCAGGTTGAAGCAGCCAGTGAGGGTTTCCTGGAAGCAAAACCCCTTTGTTCACAAAGCTCTGTTCTATAGCTGCTCTTTGAATGTGACCAAAGAAAATAGGAAGGGTAATATCAGTACATCTCTGTGGATCAAGCCATGAGTCTTCTTGTAAAGAAGTTAATATAACAGTACAGATGTTAAAACATGGCATGTGGTTGGCAAGATTTCTCTTTTCTGGTGTATCTTATCATTCACTGTACTTCTTAAGCTTCCACCATTATTACTGCTATAGCAGCAAATCCATCATTAAAAAGATGTGTGCACTTAAGGATATTCTTTTCTTCTGTATAATATGTGTTTGATGTGTTTCACACGTTCAACTGCAGACAGGGTAATTTGTCCCCCCTCAATTCTGTTTCCTCACACGATTATATAAATCCCTCTAAATAAAGGGGGAGCAGGCACACACACACACATACAGACACACAAAAAAAGGTAAAAGTGGCAGGAGCAGCAAGCAATACATTTTGGCTGAAGTTTGGCATCATTTCAAAGACAGAATTGTGAGCTACAGATGCCGCAAAGATTGAGTTGAAATTTCAAGCAGTTGCAGAGATGCTGGCATTTTGGAAGGCATCAGCAATTTTTGAAGAAAAGGAAATTGAGTTACAGGTGGCATGTATTGAAATATAATAAGCAAGGAGAGAGCGAGATTACTGAGGACTTATGCAAGAAAATTGAAAACTATGAAATCTATAGAAAATCTAACATTGCATTCACTGTGGAGAGAATGTTTCAGGTTTGAGTGAATGGGATGGAATTGTATGTAACACAACGTGCATGGCTGTCAACAGGGAAGAAGGATTTGTTGAGCACCTGTGGGAAACGAATTGCAGTGATCTGGTTGAAAGAGGCTGAAATCATTTTTTTGCAGGTGCTCACATCTTAAATATGCTTCCTTTAATTTTAGATATTTCTTAATTTAGCTGGCTCACATTTTCAGTAAGGCATACTTTCAGGCATTGAACTATACCAGCTTGAATGCTTTGTGAGGAGTTAAGAGTCGCTTTATGCTCTGATCCATGCTCACAGGGCAGGATCCCACAGCTGACCGCAAGCTATAAGTGGGTAATAACAGCCAAGAAAATGTACGCATGCACACACAGTATCCTAGGTAGGAAGACTTCAGGCTCTGCCAGGATGTACTGCCCCTTCCCTTTTTATTTTTTTGGTAATAGTAATACTTATCTTAAACCTCTGGACAGTTTATAAAGGAGTCGAGACATAATTATTCTCTTTTTATGCTCCCTAAGAACACCCTTTAGAAGAAAGCATTTTCCTCTGCAGTGAGTCATGTGAGAAGCTGGACAAAGGAGTCAGCCTTTTTAAATCCATGCATTCCACAGCTGTGGAATTATTTTTAATCTTAAAATTGTTTTATATTTGAAAAAAATAATAAAAAAAAACTATTTATACACACACATGTCTGTGTGTGTATGTATATATGTAACACAAAATGCTGACACTAGACAAACTATTTCTGGAATCTCTTGCTGAGGACAACTTTCATATCTTCGTCCAAGTTTAAGAAGAAAAATGTTTGAGCACCTTTAGACTTTCTTGATTATTGTAAATTTGTTTCCTCACCCCATTATTGATTTTTTTTATTATTATTTTCTGTCATTATTATTATTTTCTGACATTCTTGCAAGAAATTTAAGATCAGCAATATTTTAAGGTACCAGTTCTTCTATATGTAGTATGAATAATGGACCAAGTGAGATATACCTACCCCTGTTGCTTTTATTTTGTGTCTTGTAAGAAATCAAATATTTCTGGGGCTCAGCCAAAGCAGATTCAGGTAGAGGTGCTGAGATGGATCGATTGAATACATCTCTAATAATAACTGCAGATTTCTGAAACCATTGCATTTGTCTAAGCACTGCTAGCTGCCAATCTGGAGACAGCTGAGTGTACTCCTGCAGTCCTTCCCAAGCAATTGGCCATACTGTCCATTCAAAACCGTTTTTTTTTGTGTATTTTTTTTTTTTTTTTTCCTAAGTTTAGCTTTAGGCTACTAGGACTTGCTCTAGTATATTTTAAGTCATAGCACTCCTTGTAGTGCCTGCACAATATCTAACGTGTGGTGAACGTAGGGGCTTGGCCTATTCTCCTGACCTGAGAACCTGCACAGAGCACGGCTCTGGCTGTGGTCAGACTTCCCTGGGGACCCCCTCAAATGCCACACATGGTGCACGAGTGCTTTACCAGCTAAAGGAGGAGTGAGAACACAAAACTAATCAAATCACCCTGGATGCACCCTGCAGGGCCTGGAGACGAGCCACACACGTTTTGGTCTCTCCCATTGTGCTTGCAGCAGCACATCTGTATATCTAAGCAGAGGACAAAGTGTTGCTCAGCTCTAATTGTGTATTGCTGCTGGTAAATTCTGTACAGTTTAATGCAAAACTGAATGTACTTTGGGCCCTGCTGGGTGAGTTAAGCAGATGTTTATCGTGTTGCTTTAACAAGCAGGTTAATATTTCTTGTCAATATGTAATCATTCCTGTGCATCAAAGAGTATTTCAACAAGTTCATGTATAAATCAAGACTCTTCCAAATCTTGAATCTTCAGGGGGTGTTTTAGTTACCATTAAATTATTTCTTACAAGGGAAACATCTTGAGGATACTGTCAACATTTACAGTTATCTTTTGCTGCCTCATTGCTTTTTTCATTTTGAATAATGATAATTTCTGCTATAACTTAAAGTTGACACTCCATTTTCGTAATATTTCACTGGATATTTAGACAGCTTTATTTCAGTTCTTTTTACTTCTGTCCTGAGAGAATCAATTCAATCGTCACACACCAGTCCCACACCATTAGTAAACTCTTTATCAGGTTTGTAATCCAACACTCTTCTTCCCTTCCATATATCACTTGCCTCTTTCCATTGGGCAATAAAAAGGAATATCTTACTAATAAAGTCCTATCTATACTACATGAGTTACTGCTCTGTTACTCAGAGCAAGTGGTCACTTCTCGCTGTTCTGGTGCCCTTCAACTAAATTGGGGTGCAGAAGGCAGAGCTGAACTTGAAAGCAAGGCTGAGGAATTTATGGTGAATGTGCTTAACTATAGGAAAGAGTGGAAGAATTTGAAGAGGACAGTGGTGTATCAGATGTATGGGCAGGGGAGATCATTTTGATAGTAGCATTTTGGGTAGACTGGAGATCAGTAATATTGATTAGGAGCAAGTGAGGACACAGGAAGAGACTGCATTGATGTAGCTAGAAATGTATTGGGGTGACAAATGTTTTCTACTATAGTGTTCCCTATAAGATGATGTCCTGCTTTAAATCATGTGGCAAGATTGCCAAAATACAAGATTTCCAATTTAAGAGAAACTTTTATTTCACTCAAGCTCAACAGAATTCCATTTAAAAGATCCTTATAAAATGTTTTTTTTTTTTTTATTATTATTATTATTTTTTTTTCGGACTGCTGATTCATGGTACTTTCAGTAAGGATGGAACTTAGCAGGTCAGGGGCAGTTTGACTTCTTGCCTTATTGAGAAGGACATCTGAGGCCAATGGCTGCATTTGGCTTTGTCATGTACCCAGCTTTGAGTGATGCTCCCCACAGCTTATGAACTTCTTTTTCCGTACCTATTTTCCTATTTCTGAGTGAAACGCCTCAAGTCAGTGGAGCTTTGAGCTGATTCCAGAATTTACAGCCTCTGAAATCTGTCTCCAAGGCTCTTAAGGCCTTGGTCCAAGCCAGGACCTTGGGAATTCCAGGCACCCAGCTTCAGAAGAAGATGGCTGCAAGTCCAGGTTTAGTGAATGGCAAATTTTAAGTTGCTTGCTGAGATATGTCTGGGCAGTCATAGTCTTGACAGTACTGCTTTGTGCTGTGGTCTACCACTGTAACTTGCTTTGAGACGTGTAGTTTTTTCTAGAACCATATTAGATACCAACAGTGTTGGCTTTTGTCAGTCATCTCTGTATAAGTACTACAATACTCATCAATTAACCAGAGTTAATTTATAAATATTTTTATACATGCACAAATAGTTTGATACCTCCAGCTGGGAATATCTTTAGACTTAAAATTGTTTTCCTATGCTGCGTGCTAAATTGCAAATCAAAGGCACTGCCTCATTGTCGTATTTAAAGACATTTCCCCCTTTCTAGTGCCTTGAACCAAACAGTGCACGTGGACTACAACTTGGTTCAATCGACCAGGCATAAGACTGTGAAAATAATTTTAAACCAAATGCAGTCAAGGGTGAAGCTGAGCAGATGTAACACTTCTGAGTCCAAACTTTTCTCCGTAATGTTTCACTCCTGAGTGCAATCTGCAGTAAAATATAATGAGGTGTCAGTTTTACCCACTCTGTGCAAACTAATGAAGGATATTAAAGATGTAGCATAGTTAATACAATGGTTTCAGTTTTACATTTCCCTAACTCCCGTCCATCTTGCTGATTTGCTTTCCAGCTAAATACTGTAAATGAAAGCAATAATGACTGATGAGAGTAAACACACTTTGCAGTCTGCAAAGCAAACACTGACAAACCAGAGCAGTATAGCAGCAATAAAGGTCACTTGTTCTCTAGAGACCATAAAAAAGAAAGTTACCTTTAGTGAACCCAAAAGTGTCTTCTATTCTGATTACTGTCAACACGTGAAACAAAATTCTTCCTTTTTTCAAGTTCATGGTGCAGAATGCTGCTGAAATATAACCAGGGGAACACAAAGTCAGAATTAGTTCCTGAACCATCAGTGACAAATAAAATGAATAAATTACTGTTAGGACTGGCGTGGAAAATATCATCTATTTCCCTTTACATTACCAGAAATAAGTTAGTGTTTCAATATTTCCTCTGCCTTCTAAATACTTTTCTTGGACGTGTAGGTGGAGATATTCAGAAACAGTTTTGGAGAATTCCATGTGTTTTTTGTTTGTCTGTTTGTTTTTGGTGTTTTTGTTGTTGTTGTTTTTTGAGGGAGAATTCCCATTTGAGCTGACCTTCTGGGAGATCATTGGATAATCGTCAAGTTGAGGGCTTAAATTGGAGGAATAAATTGGTTCCTTCAGGTTCATCTCAATTTGTTTAATAGGTTCAGGATCTATTTGCCTACTTGTTATTAATTCTTGAAGGTACAGATAGTTTTGCAAATATTAAATTATATACGATACAGAAGCATGTGAACTTCAAAATTTTTTGGAACTGAAATAGCCATATTTACTTGTAGAAATATTAAAATAAGGAAAAAACTCTCATTTAATTGTAGTCATGTTGAAATTAAAGGCAAATGTGTTGGCATAGATCTGAGGACTTACAGGAGGAAATAATTGCAGTTCTGTATCATTACTCTGACTGTATCAGGGAAAATTAAGCTATCTTAACAGGAATTCTGTAATGAAACTAAAATAATATTGGGAAATATTCCCTAGAAAAATGGATACCTGCCTACTCTTAAATTGGTGACTTTTAGTTTTGTTGTTCAATCTATATTTAATTATTTAATACACAAATGCATAAATAGTTATGTGGCTTAATCCTTTCTAGGAAAATATCTTGAAGGAGTTTTGGCTGAATTCAATATTCACAGCTCCAAGAAGGGCAAATGCAATTTCTCAGGACAGTGTCGCTGCTATAGTCAAGGAACAAATGCAGGCAGATAACAGGCAGCATTATCTGGAAGGTCAGGAACAAATTAAATAAAAGATTGGAGCTGTCAGTGTTGTAGATTGTTATGTGGAAGAGACAGGGGTGTGTAAAAATATTGCATTGATATAAGGACATTATTGCCACTGGTTGTAGCTGTGATTTACATGCTGATGGTGATATCTGTGGTTCTTGTAGCAAGTAAATGATTTTCATAACAAATCTGCTTAGCAAGGTAAAAGCATTTCTTAAATGTCTTTTAGCATACATGACCTCCCCAATTGCACCTGTATTGTGCACTGCAGATACTCCTCAAAGAGGTTTATTTTACCACTGTGGCCAAGAAGAGCAGGGTGTGAGGAAGCCAAGTGAGCAACAGGAGCCATGGCAATTCAGTGAAATAAATCTGTTTCCTAATGGTATTGTTTTCTTTTGATACAGCTTTATATACAGCGTAATGCATGCTCTGCCCAAATCTGGAGTTGATTGCTCTGATGTTTACTGCAGTTTTCAATGTTCACTCTTAAAGGGTTTGCTATTCGAATGCAGAATATTAGAACATACTCCTTACTTTGGGGAAAAAAAATCACAATAGTGTTCTAAATATAAATAAAAATAAAATATAATGAGACACTTTAAAAAAAAAAAAAATGAGGAATGGGTTAATACCCATGTTTAAATATGAATTGTTTAGTATTTGGTAGAAGTGTTCTTTAATTTCACTTATAAAAATTGAACAGAGAAAGGAAAAAAAGAAACCACTTGTTTTATGATTTTTTTTTTTTTTCTAATTTTATTTTACAGAAAAGAAAAAAAGGCAATTGGAGGGAAGCTAAAACTTTGCACCAAATGTTTTCAGACAAAACCAGAGTAATTTCAAACACATCTGAGGCTTTCTAAGAAGATACTGTTCTTTACTGTCACTATTCCATCGAAGGAGAAAAGTGGATTAGTCCCTAGGGTAGGAAAAAATAGAGGCTTGAAACAAATCTGATATTAGAGTGAGACTTTTCACTATGCAACTTTTTTTAGAACTTAACGTACAATTTTCTCTGGTAATGGGATGCCTTGACTGGACCAGTCTTTTGACTGCATCACTGAATTACTTCTTAAGGTGCTTGGAGCTTACCTACTTGGAAACTGCTGGTCAAAATTCTTTAATATATATATATGTGTATATATATAATTTTATTACTCCCAATTTGGTGATTTAATGTAAAATTTAATTTTATTATCCTATTTTCAGTATATACTTGTGTATTCCATTTGTTTTCCTCTCTCATTATTTATAAAATTTATATTTATTTCTTTTAGTAAACTGAAAAAAAGATACTGGTTTTAGACAGACATCCAATTAGGAGTCCACGCTTTCTAATGGTCAGTAACTATAAGAAAAAATCATAGGTAATGGACCAAAACCTAGCTCTTCCTAGTCAATGCTATTTGGTTTTGTACTTTCATTAACTTAAATGCTTGTTAAAGTATATAATCTCAAAAGGTTATGAAATTTCAGAGAGTTTCCACTGTCTCTGGAGAAGCTGGATGTGGGCTGGCTGAGGTTGGAGCTACTTGGTGCTGATAGAGGGAAATGGGGGTGGATTGTGAGCTAGTGTTGGTCAGGCTGGTATGGCCTTACAGAAGAAATAATAGTATGGAGGCACCTTCGTCAATAAAATGTCCCAGTGTCAATAAAATGGCAGTAAAATAACACCGTCCTGCCTTATGGCAGAACATCTAGGTCTAGCATAATCTCGTTAGTTCAAGGGCATCCACGTGCCTTAGATGGGAATGTGGACATGGTGGAGATAAGGAGTTAGGGAATCACACACGTTAGGTGGTGAAACCAGTCTCTTTCTCTTTGAGAGGTTTAATGAGATTTGCTCATTAATCTGTGACAGAACTTTCTATATTGTCATCTGAACTGTGGAAGTCTGGATATCTATTTTCTCTGTTTCAAACCAGTGACGTGTTATGTAAGAAATACGTTTGAATATGTCTGTATATATATGCATGATTATGCAAAAGAAAACTCAATTACAGCTTACAGCTGCACAAACTGCTACAGTGGAAGGATCAAAAAGCGGCGGTATGGTTTCAGAAAGAACTCGCTGTAATAAAATATGAATAGAAAAATCAATGTGCAATATGCAGGTTTTATGGCAATTGGTTTTACAATGGGTTTAGAGAGATTAGTGCAATCTGGACAGTGTTTACTGTAGTGTCTGTTTGTGGTATGAGGAAAGGCATTTACTGGATTTACCGCACACAAAGATTTCATAACAGTTACAGCACTGAAACTGAACCACTTGCGATGCCTGTGGGTATGCGCCATGCACATCCCATATGACGGAGCACGGTGGACATCCTGCGGATGGTGCTGCTTCCAGTCCTCCCGTGCAGGCTTTCCAGCTTGTGTCCTTTAGCAGAAAGCCCTGCAAGATGAATTTCACTTCTCTACATTGCCAAAGAACTTGGTTTGTCCAAACTTTCTACGTTTTTTTCCAGATATCACCCGGGTTTTTTAGTGGGAGCACTCTTGCATCTCTGGTTGTATCTGTGCTCTTGAAGGTTGTCGAAGACACAGTGAGAGGGACAGCATGTGAAGGATTTATATAAAAGAGCACTGACACCCTTTAATTTATTACAACAATCAGCTTTAATAACCGTGTAGGTATCAGAAGCTGAACAGAAGCCTTCATAAGAAGTACAGAGATGAAATGTAATACTCTGTATATGGTTGAAATATCATTGCTACTTAAAGTGCAGCACTTACACTCAGAGTGCTCTCTAATCCATTTTAAATTGAATATAAATAGTTCAGTGATAATGATCATGGATCTTAAAAGCCCCGCACTCTGCCTGAGCCTGTTCCGGCATGGTTTTGTATTTGCTACACATATCTATTTGCTGGCAATATGTTTTAGACTTTGTAACAGCACAGGGGTTGAAAAATTGAATAAACATTTCAGTCCGGGGCTTACCAGGAGGTGTAGAAAGGGTTCCAGCCTCACAATTCGCTCCCATTTCCATCTCCTTGATGTAAGCAGGTGCCAAGGGGGATGCATCTCAGGGGACGACTTCAGCTGGACCCACCTGAATGCTGGGGGCTGGGTCCTGTGAGTGATGCATCCACTCCTAACACAACCTGTTGGGTTCATTGGATTAAGCCCACCCCAGAAATTTCAAAACAAGACATAAAAATGCCACAGCAGGGAGAAAGGAAAGACCAGGGCAAACCTAACACTGTTTGTGAGCCCTGCAATGCAACAGTTGATGCCCCTTGAAAAGCCTTCCCTGTTATTAATTTATGCTTGAATGTTACTGGTTGCACCAAGAGAAGTAAACCTTTGGCCCCTGTTGGTGGCCCAAAGTCTGTACTATTTATACTATACTATTTATGCTATAAGCACAGTACTATTTTTTAAAGGGTTCTCAAAGTCAGCAGGAATTTACTGAAGGAAAAGGGGAATAAAGGTATTGTTATTTACCCCAAAATCTACTCGGGCAAAAAGAGACATTGCTTTTCATGCCATTGTATTTTTAATAATTTTTAGAGATGTTGGTTTTCATTTAGTCAGCAGAGGAAAAAAAAAAAAAAAAAAAGTGGGTGTAAAACTCTTCAGTCAGTGATGCCTTTGATGGAAACAAGCTAGTAAATGAAAACAGAAATTCTGCTTCTGGGAGTGCTCTTGTGCAAGCAGTGCTGCATCCTTTTCATTTTTTGGAAGTGGGTCTTTATCCATCCCCATGAAATGCCCAGGGTTGCTGAGATTTATTAGCAAGGTGAGCTGGCTCCTGTCACGTGAAATGTTATTAATGGCTTTGTGACAATTCACATAAATTGCATCATGTGAACTTCCATCATCACACTTATCAGTAACCTCCTAAAAATGTCAAGGTTGTTAGTTATTTATATTCTTCCTCTTGTTTCAGTGACCTCAAATTATATCATTGCTTTTCGTTTCACATCTGTTTATGCCCTTCACAATAGTTTCTATTATTTTATTTGTCATGGAAGTCAAGCAGATTAGTCAAGCAATATTCTCAGCCAGCCTTAAAGCCTGGTTGGGTTTAAACTGCTTGTCTCTCTGTAAACCAGCTGTACATTTAAAACAGCTCCTGTAAAGCAGCTTACATACCTGTGTTTACAGCTTTTGGACAGCTTAGCCCAGCAGAATTCATTTCATACTGTTGACATTGAACAGGCAGAGCAAGAGCCAGAATAGAAGGGGATCTAAAAATAAGGCTCTGGCGAGGTCCCTGCACACGAAAGGTGCTCAGCTGCTTTCACCAAACTGGTTTCAGAGTATCTGAACAGTTACTGTAAACACAATGCGGTGAGGACAAAAGGAGGATGCAGATCTTCCTTTATTAAGGTCTTTGTATACTTCGGTAATAATTTTTTTTTGCGAGTCACCTGCAGCTGTAGAGTGACATACATAAACGTTCACGGTATTGGGATGTTGTTCTTAATGTTTTCCAAATAAATGCTGGAAGGTATAAAATTCACTCCATCCTCAGACAGCATTCCTTTAAAGAAAATTTTGAAAGAAAAATGAAGTAGACGAGTTTCTCAAAGTCATTCCCCAGGGATACGCTCAGGAGCGTTGAGCTGTGCAAAGCAAGCCCAGCCAGGTAGTTCCTTACACCTGTTTCTAAAAGTATTTCTGCCGTAGCATTTCTCAGCAGCGGAGGTACTGCTAACAGCACATTTAAATTCAGTGCTCTAAGATTGGCTGCATTTGGTTGGGATATTGATTCTGGTACCCCAACGGCTTTGAGCAGCAAGATATTTTGGAATGAGGGGAAGCTGGAATGATGACAAGTGCTTCCTTCCAAAGGAAAATAAGCCCAGTCCTGCCTTTGTCTTGTGCTTCCGCCTCAGGCTTTTGTGACTATCCAAGGTAAGACAAAATTAGATGGGAATGCAGTTTTGGACATAACTTTCTTGACTATCTCCTCTGAGAGCTTTGGCAGGAGCAGCATCCTTCTTTTCCTCCTCCATGCCTCACTTTGGGGTGTGGGGGTCATCAGTCCCTTCCCCACCTGCCCACGTCCCCTGGCACCTGGCTGTCCCATTCTCGTGCCATCGCTGGGGCATGCGATGCGTGCTCCCTTTCCTTCTCCTCACTCACTTCTGGTTTGTCTGAGAACCAAACCACAGTTAAGTGCAGGCAGCTGCCAGAGTGTGCCGAAACTTTATTTTACAGACCTTGCCCAGCTCCCACCCCCCCTGGGCTGCTGAGAAGCAGCAGGGCCAACAAGCGAGCGAGCCAGCAGGCACGGCACCTGGCGCACCCTGGGCTGCCAGGAGGACAAAAGGATCTTCCCCAGCATCCCCAAAAGCTGGCCAGCAAGGTGTCCTCAGCAGGGGCCCAAGCAGCACCACGCTCCCGGCATGGCTGGCAC
Organism: Oxyura jamaicensis; assembly: GCF_011077185.1. NCBI lineage: Eukaryota > Metazoa > Chordata > Aves > Anseriformes > Anatidae > Oxyura > Oxyura jamaicensis. The sequence goes on along the minus strand of NC_048901.1, from coordinate 22,894,188 downwards.
CGTACAAGCACAAAAAGAGAAACGGCTCCTGCTCTGCAGAGGCGGTGGCCAAAATAAAGCAGATAAGAAACAAGAATGAGAAAGATGAGAAAGGAGAGGGAGGTGAAATGTTTTGATGAACTCAAAGCAGGTGCTTGGCAAAGCATAATACGGAACTCAAGGTTTCAAGCTGTGTCCCATAGACCATGTTATTTTTCCTGTTGATAACACTAACAAATACTTAGGAAAACAAGTTACATTATTTAAGATTAAAAAAAAAGGGGGGGGGGGGGGGGGGGGGGGAGAGAGAGAGAGAAGAAAAAAGCTTTATTTGCTTTTGCTTCCAAGATATAAAATTGAGGAATTGTTCTAATCCTACTAAAAATGCTTGATGGACTTTTAATAAGAACTTTTTTATTTTATTTTTCTCCTAAAAGAATGTGATAGTGCTTCAGAAGAAGTTGGTGAAATAGGTAGAGAGTCTCTAGGAAAGACACAACTCTCCCTGGACTTGTACTGCCTAACTAGATGAACATTTCATCTCATAGTTTCCCTAACTTGAGTTGGCGACATTTTTCTACAGCTTTGTACAAGTAATCTTTAAGAATCTAAGGCTAAATTTGGGATGTATTTAATATCATTTATGATAATATGTAACATCTCTATTAAATTCAAAGAAGTTAGTGCAGTTTGAGTAAAAATAGAGAATTAATTCTGAGATAATATTGTCTACATTTCAAAAACAGAAGTAATAATTTTTAGGGTGGACTTGTTAAAGCATGGAGAATTCACTTTTTAACATCTGGCATCTCAAGATATGCAGTTGAATAGTTAAACCAAGTTCTCTGGCAAAGTTACAGAGTTCAACCATGAGCTCTGGGCTCCTTGCACCAGTGACAGGCTCTTCAGCTGTTCTAAGTGAAGGCTGATGTTTGCTTCTTATCCGAGGTTCATTCCTGTCCCCTCCTTGGAGGGGCCACAGCATGATATAGAAAAGAGAACAAGAGACAGTAATTCTGGTCATAAGTAGGTGAAAATGAATTTAAATTTACAGGACAAGTACACGGAAAAGCAAACAAAGGTGTAAAAAAAATAACAAAAAATCCTGATGTAGGTAAGAACATTTGCTGTGGAACAAGTACTTGTTCTTTTTATTAGATTATAAATCAACACTGAATGAGTTGTCACTCTTCCAAACCTGGTTCTTCTATTTATTCCTTCCCTATGTTGAGTGTTTTTGCTCAGAACATCTTTCTATAAGCTTTGTCAAAATGAGAATGCCTGGAATGGCTCGAAGTACACCAACAGCCTCATACGGAATTTATTTTCATTAGAGAGACATTTCAATCTGCAGACAATAAACTCTAAGGTTTGTGGTGGGAGCAGTATGCTCCGAAATCCAACTGACTGGTTTTATTAGGGCACTATAATTGTCAGAATGGCCTGGACTGCTTTTGTCTTCCTTTATGGAAGCTGGTATATAGGAAACCAGAAAGTGGCCATCACATTGCCTGTGCTCAACTTGTTCTCACGTCTGATTTTCAGTACGTTCTTATACCACTACTTCTAGTCTTCTCACTAGGCTTTTTAAAGTCAAAAATAAACATTATATAAAAAAAAAAAATAAAAAATAAAAGATTTTGACGGGCTTTTAGGGATGGGTGTTGCTACCCCAAATATATAAACTGAGACTGCTGGAGTGAAATTACTAGCAGAAATGTAAATGAATTCTCTCGGAGTTGAAAATGTAACATGTTTGCATTACACTATCCTTTTGTAATTGGCAGATTACACAGCACTTCTACAAGTTATTAATTATTCCAGAGTGACAACTTGCCAAAACAGGAGTCAAAAGGGGCTACTGCAGAGGGATTGTTGAACCCTGCAAGTGTCCCCAGCATTTTTTTCTGTATCTCCTCACTGAAGGGAGCTCGCTCCTCCTAGACATACTGCTGACCCTTCCCTGAAGACCACTGGTTTGCAGGAGCTGAGGCAGGCGGTGGTCCCCAGCAGCAGGTCTGTTTCTGGGTCTTATTCCAAAATATATTTTCTCAGGTATCTGCATTCCTTTGGATGGTATATATTCTTTTATTAAAATGAATGTCTTGGCTCTGTACTTGGTTTTTCCTTAAGCATGTGAATGATGGCAGGCTGGAATGATTAATTAATAAGGGTTTTCAAGCGCCTATTGCCCTATGCCAAGTTTTCCTAAAAAAATTCGATATACATTTTTTTTTTAAGAGGCATGGGAAGGCAATTAATTTTTTATCTATTTATTATTGTTTCACCTTGAGATGGGAACTGCAAGTACTTTGATAAATGGGATAAAAAGTTTGTCTGCCTTCAAAACTTCTTTTGCGAGTCTCTGGTGTTAGTTTCTTTGGTGTTTCTGTACAAGATGTGCTGCTCCAAGTCTGACCATACCCCATCGCTTCTCACATGAACAGTAGATGAAAGGGAACCATTTGTCTCCTCTACCAATTTAGGAACAAAGCCCCTTTATTAACGCTGTTGTAGATCAGGTCTCAACTCTCCTGCCAGTGGTGTTATCTGCCCTGTACTTCTGGCACAGGTTTGCCATCACCATTTTGGTTTGTGGGGACTATTTCTGTTCCTAAAGAGACTTCACAATAGATATTTTTTTCCTTTCCAAAAGTTATTTTTTGTTGTGGAATACATACAGCAGCCATTGGCTGGACCGGAATGCAAGCATCTATAAAAATATTGTCAGGGAGATATTTTCAACACTTCTGGGTCTCAACAGCTCTGAAACTTATTCCTTTATTTGTTCTCTTCTTTTCTTTGTTGTATTGGATTTGCACTTTGCGTTCAAGATGGTGGATTTGCTTTTGCCATAGAAGCAGATGCTTCTCCTTGACATCAGGTGGTATTTATTTGATGAATAGCTACAGAAAATAACTTTTTTGAAACAATCATAAACTAGTCTTAATTGGCATGGGTTTCATGGAAATAGTGGAACAAGGTCGCATGGACACAAAGGATAAAGTCCCCATCTTCTAATTGCAGCCTGGCAGAGGCAGTAAACCCGTTTATGTCTTTTATTTGTGCACAATGGAAGGAGCATTTTAAAGGTAATCTGCGGCTGTGATGTGACTTCTCCCTAGCCCCTAGTTGCAACAGGATTCTAATAAACTACGTGCTGAGAGCAATTTTTCATTTTGAGCTAAAAAATAAAATGACATCTCAACAGCAGCATCAGCGCCAGTGACCTCAAGATTGCCCGTCACAGGCCATCAGTCCCTGAGCACCTGTCACATTTGGGGATTTTGTTAAAAAAAAAAGTCAGAGTGTCAACACATTTACCATATGAAACTTTTCTGTTAGTGTCTTCTCTTGTTTTATATCCCCATCATTCAAGCCTAAAGCGTTAAAAATCCTGCGAATGCTTTGGAAGTAGAGCAGCGATGTTTGGTAACAGAATGCTCATTTCCTTTAAGTACTTCCATCCAGCCCTGAAGAAGTAATCACTTTACAGAAGCTAATAAAGAATGGATTAAGCTACAGCTTTGAAGAACTCATCTCAAAAGGACCCTGAAACCACTGTCTAAAAGCAATATTATCAGTATTAGAAGCTGAAAAATTACACCAACAGATCTAGGTCAGTGCATTATAAGGAGAAACAATAGAACTGATGTCAGAAATATTACCCAAAGTCTGCCTCTAGTAGTCTGGGGGGGGATTTAAGTCATCAACTTTGTTTTCATTTGAAGGGTTTGTGGCATGAGTATGTAAATCTGTATCCCCATGTTTGAGATTTGGCTCCCAAGCCTCTGCTTTGGTGTCTAGTTTTAAAGGCCAACCACTGTAGAGATCTTCACAAATGTACATCAGTGTATGTAGACTACTGAAAATATGGGTGCATATAAGCATGAGTGTATAAATAGATATCCTCAGTTCCCTTTAGAATGGTTCTTTTTTATTTTTTGCTAGTGTGTTTATGTTGTATATGAAAATATAGCAATATATCGTGGCACCAGTGGCATGCTTGGATGCCATACCGTATAGCTTCATTAGCAGTCTGATCCAGTGTGGTTCCCAAAGTTGCTTTCCTGCTTGCTAATGCCCCAGTGGATCAATCAAAGCAGTGGCAGCTCAGGGAGTCAGGGCCTCTAAATGTGATCCTTGCTTAGAAAAAGCTTTCATTGACCTTAATAAAACAACTGAAGCATCAGTATTATTAATTAATATTTAGACTGTAAGACCTGACACACTGCAAAGGCAAGGATCTGATACACGTTTTTTGTCATGACAGTTTTTTTTTTCAGGGTTAGTTGTCTTTCCCAACAACTCAGAATTAATAGCTAAACCACAATTATTTACCTGATGCTATTGTTCAGGTGTCACCTCTGTGAGCTGTACTTAGTTTTCAAACTAAACTTGCCTCCTCCATTCTCATTTCCCAAAACTTCTCTTGGCAAAGAGAGCTTTGACCTGTCTCAAAGATTCTCTGAACCCTAATTCCCCTTGTCTGGAAGGTATAAAGCCCCACAAGCTAAAACAGAGGGCAATCGGGCAGCAGCCAGGTGTAGATTATCCACTTACAGGCCCCAGCTGCTTGCTTCTGCCAAAAGTAAATGGCAAGTTTCCAGCAGGAAATATTGGTAAAAACTCTCTACGAAGGGCATGTTGTAGAGGGAGAAATATTAGCAGAGATGCAGTAGATGTGCACAGCTTTGTGTAAGTATCCTTCTCAAACTACCTGGAAAAACACGGATTTTATTCTTTTGAGTTGTGAACATTTTGTTCCTTTTGCATCTGCTTGCCTAAAGGGAAGAAGCCAAGGAGATACAGTAGGCTGTGAATGCATTGTTTGCAGTGAAACCCTTGGAAGATGTGTATGTGTTTATACACGTATATATACGCATATATGAGATTTGAAGTCTTGAGGACAAATTTCTGAAGAATATTATATGTGTTATAGCAGTGAGCCACGTGAAGTGTGTAATCACAACAGGATGTTAATACAGTCATTTTTTGTTGTGAGCAATAAAAAGATTTCACATTGTTTTATCACTTCTGTCGAAAGCACAACTTTAATGATGTGATAATGGGGATGGGGGAAGATAACTCGAGTGTCTATGACAAAATTGTAAAGCTCTTTTTTTTTTTTTTTTTTTTTCTTTCTCTATGAATGCTCGTGGATACTGGGAAGCTACCTATCTTGTAGCTGTTTGATTTAATTGTGTATATGATTGCAAAAGGTAATTAAGCTTTGGAGGGGGAGGGGGAAAGCAGAAATAAAAAGTGCCAGAATAAAATGAGTTGTATAGCTACAGGAAAGCTATTTTAAAAAATCAATTATTCTCTGAAACATGAGAAGCTCCATTTCAGAAATTACAACAAAAGGAACTGCTGGTAACCACCTCACTCTATATCCATTTCTCAAAATAGTACAAACACTTCCAGAGAGAAAGCCAAGTCATTCATTATAGAATGCCCCCAGGACATATATTTTCTCCAAGTGAACTTCACATTCCTCTTTTGCAGAGGAAAGCAAATCTAAAATAAAGAGAAATGCTTAGCAAGGAAACTACAGTGGCCTTAAAAGTTTATCTGGAGCAAAATATGTATGGGAAGTGTAGTGATTGCTGTGTGTCAGTTCAGATTACTCACGTTATTTAAATATTTAGAATTTTTAAAATTCCTTTTTATTGAAAAGAATAATGAGAACAACAACTTTTTCTACAGGAGTAACTGTTTATTGGGATGCTTCCTTTCTTTTAGCTAATTAACCTTCGATACACTTAACCTGCAGTTAAGCAGCGTTAAAGGCTTGGAGAGGAAGAAGCTATTTTGTACAAGATAGATACAAAAGATGTAGATAATCTACCACTAGAGATTGTTACTTGTGTGCAATGACAGTATGTTATGCAAAAGTCTGGATATAAATCATGGAAAAGCAGCCAATATGTACAGTAGTATGCTTGCAATATAATGGCTTTCCCACAAGGGAAATTACAGTTTTGCAAAATTGGCAAGTTAGACACAGAAAAGAGCCCTTTCAAAATTGATTTTTTCTGCTATCACTTTTTGATAATAAGACAATAAATTGCTGTGTTATACTAATTTATAATTTGGCTTCTAAATATTTAACTTTAGTTAGGGATTAACAAAGCTGATGTGTAGCACTCAGCAAGGTAAAGAGACTTTGCTTTTAACTGTTTTCTAAGGGATTTGATGTCTGACGTCTCTGTAGAGCTTTACCCTGTAATGGTTGTCTTAGTGCGTTACAAATCTGGCCCTTTGCAAGATGGATTAACTCTGGACCTTTGCTTGACAGATTAGTTCAACATACAAGAGAACTTTGATCGTTTATGTACAATGCAGTGGCCTCTAATGAGTTCATTTTTAAGTACTTCTTCAGTACGAGCAAGAAAATAATCTCAGTTTCTGCAGCGTTCTTCCTTCCTTTTTTCCTAATATAAAATGTTACCCCTCAGTGAGATGTATTTTCTTCCAAAAGATCAGTTAATTGGGATCTAAGCCAACAACTCTTCTAGCTCATTGCCCTCCCTCCAAGTTTCTTCCTCTTTGAGACCTCACAACACAGCTGGACAACATTCTCTGATAACGTGGGGAAGCAAAGCATTTGTAGTTATAATATTGAGCGCACAGGATGAGCAGCACACCAAAACCATAGCTTTTTGCTGCTATAATTTCTGTAAAGTAATTAATCATGTAAAAATACATTATTATGCTTTTGATCAAGGCAGGGGTTGTTCAGCAACTTCTGCCAGGCTCCCAAAAGAGAGTTTTTGACCAAAATAAATAAAAAATAAAATCATCTATTAATATTTTTCTCTCTTGCTAAGTGTAACGTAGTGTAAATCCCCCATATGGATAAGAAAGGACTGGTGAACCTACATCAACCTACTGCCCTTGTAGGACAAAACAACAGACTGGTCATTGAGCTGAAACAGGTTTTCCAGTTTTAGGAGTGCAAGCTACAGCAGTTTGCTTGCACCACTGAGCCAGATTTCATTATTAGTAATAATAACTATTTTAGGGAGTTCCTGGAGACTCATCAGAAATAGGTTTTCCTCTGAAAAGATGTTAGCTACCAAGAGATGTTGTTTCTGCTGAAGCAGAGGCAGATGGAGACCGGGGAAGAGGATGTCACGGTGAACTATTCAGCTTGGCAAACTGTGTAGTTCCCAGGTGGGTTTTGGTTTGGTGTGATTTTTGTTTTCTGTTGTTGTGTCTTGATGGTAGTGGTTGTGTTTTGTTTTGTTTTGTTTTGTTTTGTTTTCCCTCCTGTCCTTTGCTGGTTTGCTGAGGAGAGATTGCTGGATGAAGGATAGAAAGAACAAGAGAAGAAGGTTGGAGCAATAACTGTAATGAAAGACACTTTCTTCCTTTGAAACACAGTTCAGCGCATGTGAGCTGGAGAAATGGGACCATGGTCTCATGAAAACCCAAGTCTCCTCCAGTTTCTCTGACTTGAGACTCACGAGTTTCACAGCAGTGAGCCTGCAACTGCCCAGAGAGGGCTTCTGACATTAGGTGGAGTCTGGAATATGGAATAAATACATCTTTTTTTAGGGCAAAAGCAAGGGAGTATGTTATGAAATTAAGGCCCCATGATTACATGCTTGTGTTTTCTTTTTGCTTGGTGTAAGGACGTCAACTCTCATGAGCCACTTAAACTCGTTTCAAGGCTGTTGCTGATCTGTAGGAGTGAATGTATGTTGCTGAGTAAGTTTAGAGCTTTTTTTAAGAAAGGGCATAGTCCTATACCAAATGTTGCTCATGAAGGTGGCCCCAGAGCTGTTTCCCCAGATTGAAGGCTGGTAGCAGCTCCTTCACAGTGAGCCCACACAGATCCTATTTTCGTGTCTATTAGAGAACAGATGTCAAGTGTATGCATCAGCAGATTTATCCAGATGCCCGTCACTCCAAGCAGGAGGACTGGTGACCTGAGGCCTGACATCTGCCTGCTGCAGCAGAATTGAAAGACACCAACTTACATTCAGGATGTGGGGACCACCTAAGCAGACCTGAAATTATGAAGACAGGTGTCTGAGGCTGAACAGGTGAAAATCACTTGCTAAAAATAGAGGTTAGTTCAGGGTAGAAGAGATGTGACTTCTTTCACACCTTGGTTCACCAACGGTATCTATGGAAAACACCTGTGACAGATCCCTTCAACAAAATATCCACAGGAACAAGGTGGTAAAATTGTAGTTATGCTGCTTTTCTACTGCTGTCTGTGATACTCATCGTAGAAGAAAATACGCTGCCTGAGAGACTGAGCCACACGATTGCAGTAACTTGGGACAAACGAGGCAAAACTCAAAAGCAGGTATGTGAGACATTTTCAGTTTTCTTTCTGTCTGTCATTCATGTCAAGTTGGATAGAATTGTGCATTTTTGTTCTTTTGGGAGAAAAGTGTCATTAATGATTTTTTTTTAACTGAAGATTAAATCTTCATTAAATTGAATCTTAGTTGTAATTAAGACTCCTACTGTGGGCTTTAAGCATTGTTCAGCAATCACCTCTCATTTAACTAAATTGAAAAGATCACATGATTCATTTGTGTGGAGGAATTAAGAATGATGTTAATTATTAAGTTATTGTGGTTATGGGAATCAAGTTAGTCTCTGTTATCCTAAAACAAGTCTTTTTCATTCTAGCCAAAAAGCAAGATATTTTAATTGTTGTCACATCAAAAATCACTCTCATGAATGGAGATCTTATCTGGGATGCTTCAGATTAAAACAGCACAGTGCTTTTCTGTATTTGATTTATGAAGGATTATTCACAGCCAATTTTTGATTGACTTCATGAGTTGGTCCACTGCTCTATGTCCTTAATGATATGGATGATACCCATACAATCACAGTTGCTTTTTATCAATTTATTGATTTTTCAGTTATGATTTGCATGCAGTTTGATTTGCATGCAGGTTAGTTTACCTCCTATACGGTCATTTATACTTCATCTGGTTAGTAAATGTAGTAGCAAAATTTGCTTTCCTTTTCCCAGCTCAGAATCACGATAAATATGGAAACAAGCCTTATTATTTGAAAGATGCTTTAGCCTCTGAGCCAGTAAAGCTTCTATCTGGCCTTTATGATCTGCCTTATTTTTCTATCTTTGCTATAGAAACAGACGTCAAATAGGGAAAGTTGAATAAATGTGAAGTTTCCTTTTCCCATTAATGTCTAGGAGGACTTGGTTGTTTTAACTGTTCATTTTGGCTTTGAAAGTAACACCCAAACAGCTTAATTCAAATCGAGAATTGGGTAATGAAATGTTATAATCAGTGCCTTTCTTGTTGCATCAGAGATTTGTGTTTTCTGTTCATAGACAACAGAACTTTCAAAAAGAAGGAAAAAAAAAATGTTACTTTTCTGTCCTGCTTGGTGACCGTTGCTATCGATGAAACCTCTGAAGTAGGGCGGAGAAAATGAAATCCAGGACTAGTGTGGCTAATACTCAAAACAACAGCAAAAGATAATTTTTTCTTTCTTCTCTTCTTTATGCTAAGGCTGTTTTTTGAGTTGACATTGTGAAATCAATCTGGCTAGTTGTGAATGATGTATGAAAGGGACAAATCCCTGCCCAGAGCCCAGATAAACAGATACTTTGATAAGACCAATGTGGTTGTGCTATGCTATGCTATTTGCTGTGTCCTATGTGCACAGGCATGCCATTAAGTTTCAAGCTAGAAAAAAAAACAAACAAACCTGTCATGAGTGGCTATATTAAAAAAGAAACAGAGAAGACAGAAACAAAAGCAGGCTTTAAAAATATTTTGAATAATTTTCTTTTAATCACTCCTCTGAAAAGTCTTTTTTTTTTTTTTTTTTTTTTAGGAAAAGGTCTTGATAGTTTGATACTTTTGTTTGTTTGAATTACACAGGTACACAAGTAAATATTACTAAATACAATAATTACAAATAACTATTACTAAAGTTTGTTGTGTAATTTCCTGTGTTTCCTATCAATAAATTTTTATTTTTTACTCCTTTTTATCATATTTTTTTAAAAAGGTTCAACAAAAATGACATTTTATAAACAAGACCACATTAACATTGCAGCAACTGTAGGCATTCTTGCATATAGAGTCACACATGCAAAATGCAATTTTTGCTTTGGAAAATCATATCTGTAACTCAAGTGTATTTTTAAGATCAGAATTAAGTTTCCTTATATATATATATAAAAAGGCAAGAAATGTTGAAAACTCAAGGAATTTAAATGCTCTGCTGTCATATATTAATATTTTTATTTAGAATTTCTATAAGTTACCATGTGTCTGTTGTTGTGCCCAAAGAAACAGGGAGGAATGACGTGATGTCTTGACAAGTGCAAAATAAAAAGATTTATTGGGATGAGGAGGGAAAAAAAAAATAGGCATACTGCTCTTTTCTGGGATACTGCAGACATAAAATGCTTAGTCTGATGTGTCTGTTTGTGCTGTAACACTGCCTAGAAACCTTAATCATGGATGTGGATCCTGCTGGGCAGGGTGTTCTCCAAACAGTGAAAAATGATGATCCTGCTCAACAAGCAAGTAGGAAGTGAGTAATGTAGATATGACTGAAATTCAAAATCTCAACAGAGTTTATTCCATCTCCCTTAGTACTTCTCTCTAAAAAAACAGAAGTATTTGAAAAGTCACTCACATGAGTTGTTTTATTTTAACTATGATTCTGTTTAGGACCCTAATCTTCTGAAGGAGAAATAACTAGGAAAATATATCAAAATATTATCCAAAATTGAACATTAGAAAAAAAAAAAAGTAGTCAAGGCAGAGTTTTCCACATTTTAGACATGAATTTGATTTGCAATCACTTTAAATAAACCTAGTCAATACTCAGTTTTTGTATTTTGCTATATAAAGTAGTATTTCAACATAGAAAATCTCATATTTTTCATAGCTTACTGAAACTCACATATACCCATGATCTGTAATGAAGGTCAAATAAAATGACCTTCAGCAGGTCAGCTGGAAAGAAACCAAGACAAGTGGAAGACATTTCCTGTAGGAGTATAAGTAGTGACACTTACTATTCTCCATCATTTTTGATGAAGCAAAATGATGTTAAAGCAATGAAACACTTTATGTCCAGAGTAAGCCAATCACAGCTTTGGATTCTGCAGCAACGAACAACCTAATCTAAAAGTCATTCATTGGTCATAGTAAAACGTAAAGGTATACATCAGCAAAATTTGTGGATTGCTACATATTACAAGCATTGAAATGTCTATTTTGAAATTCTTTGCATTGATGTATACCAGCCTTTTGTAGATGTTAGTTATTCCCACCTTCTGCCAATGTAACTGTACCTTACTTTTTTTTCCCCTGCATTCTTTTACAGTTCGATAGATCATGAAGGTTAAAGCAACCTTATGCTACGTCTTCGAATTCTTTCTAGTACAAAACTGAACATTAATAAAAATAAAATCATCATTTAAAAGAGTAGCAACATTCATGCTACTGTTAAAACTGATGCAACATGAATTTATTTAGTTCTCAAGACTGCTCCTATTAATGCCTAATTCATTTCTTCACAATGCAGAAAGATAGAGAAGTACACTTTTCTCAAGGTTACAACTACCCTAATTCGTTCCAGGTTTCTGAATTGAAACAAGCCACACTTGCACATTCGGTGACTGATCACAGTTTGTTAGAACAAGATATAATTCCCTATCCATTCTTTGATTCTGATTTATAAATGGGTTATGTAGTATCATCTGATATGTACATACTGTTCTGATATTTCAAAAAATTTAATATGTATACTTTAAAGGTGACTTTGTTTCTTAACCATGCCTGAGTCTTACGTGCTGGCTTGTATAAGTGATTTCTTCAGATATCATGTTGCTCATGCATTAAAAGTAATTTTTACAGCAAACGTTAAGGAAAGAAGATTACTTATCATAATGACAGGGAGCACAGCTATGAAAAATTGAATGAAATTAGGAAATAAAAATGTTGCTTAGGTTGTGTATCAGACAAACCTTCTTCAGGATGAGAGAAAGTGGAAGAGGACACATTGCTTGATGTATCAGAAAGTAGACTGTTTCCTAAGGGAAGGTTTGTGCAACCATTCTTACTAAGGTTGTAAGAATTCTTGCTAAGGATGTTTCATTTTTCATATTATCAGTCAGGAACAGTCTCTCCATGTTATTATGGTTGTATAATTATTATATTGTTTAATAGATTTGTGTTTATTGCATCAATTCTGTCACAGAACACACACAAAATATCATAATAGGACTCTGCTTCTTTACAGTGCCTTGGATTAACATTGTATTTACAGGATGGGAATGTGTAGATGTCTCACATTCCATCTTTGAATGACAGTACTGCCTAAGCACTGAATAAGCAGGGCTGACGGAGTTCACATTCATAGACCTTCCTTTTAGACTAAGTGGTTGTGTGTATTTGTGATAAACAATTAAAGAAGCTTTGCTCTAAGTGTTTCAATGTGCAATAATAATAGGTGGTGAAGGTGGAGGGATTGGAAAATGACAATGCGTTTATCATGTAATGAGAAAGCCTGTGTGGTTCAAGAGGAGGAGATAATTGTTCCTTTTCTTTCAGCTATTATTCAAGTCAAATGCAGCAATGGATGTTGGTTAAAGAAAAGCTGCCTCCCTTTCTTTAGGTAGAACAGAGAAATTAAACAGAAGTAGAGAACAAAGCTAGAAATACAAAATATGAATACACTAATGAGCACTAGCTTACTGAGTTGTATGTAGAGTATTTACTCTTCACGAGTTTCAGGTTTTTTATTAACTATTTTGAGAGCTTAACCATACCTAGAATGTAAAGTTAATATTTTTCATATGTAACCTAAAATATAGTTTCTTTAATTATTTCTGATCCAACATTTTGACTTGATATGGAAAGACAAATCTATGGCATTTCACATTTCAGGCATGTTTTAAATGAAGGTTTTAGAAGATTCCTTCATAATGCAGTTCTGATTTTAAGTACAATCAATTTGGATCTATTAATTCCAGTATTTAATTACACAATTGTTATATAATCCAAGTTATAATTCATCTCCTGCTTTGTCCATTTTTGCTGTGTGTCCTTCTGAAGAGATGGGGGTAAGTTTACCCTGCCAGCTCTGACTGTATCTGTATGGAAGAAACTAGTGGGAGTGACTTCTTATCAATACGATGAACCATGGTGTAGTTACTGACGAGCAAGTGAGAGATTTGCAGGTGCTGGGTCAGAATCAGCTCTGAAAGAGGAAGGAATACCACTGCAGCTAATGCAATTACCTTTTCTTATGGCAAACTCTTTAATAATTTGCTTTATTTATTTATTTCTGTATAAAAATACATTGGAAATTAAGGCAGGAAAGTGCTTTGAAAAGATTGCTACTTTCCACTTAGTAACTTTTGATCTGGTGTAACAAAGACAGACTGGTTTGTTGGGATTTTGTGTGAAGTGATAAAGGCTGCTCAACAGTGAATGACAGCAGTGCAAATACCTCAACTGCCAACATTCAAAGGTGTGAAAACGAACAATTTTCGTCTTCCCAAGTACTGTTGCTGAACAATATATATTTGCAAAAGCACTAATATTTGAATGTGTTCCTTTGATGAAAAAAAAAAAAAAAAGTCAATTTACATTTAGGAAGTGTATGATACGTTTTGAAATGAAAGTGTTAGTTCTCAGAGTTGCAAGTATTTTCCAATATTAAGGCAGATTCCTTTGCTGCCTGAAACTGGGTAAATCATTTCTGCAGCGACATCAAGACCCAGAGTTTGCCATGACCTTCTCTTGTTCTGTCTTGGTGTAAGAGCATGTTTCATCTGCCGTTCCTGGGTGTCTCTCAGAGAAGCTGAAGAGGTTTTACTTTGCTTACACGTGCACAGTGATGTTCTCCAAGCTGAAGGTATGGGTAGGTCATCTGTACTGACTCAACTGCCGTTCCTATTGTTCCGAGACCCTTCATGGTTTTTGAGAAGCTAGAAGATGTTTGCAGCTATTATACTCAGTACACGCTTCCTGGCTTTTCCTCATCATCATGTAAAGGGAGTTTTCTTGTTTTGTGCAAAGATTTTGATAAATTCGTGTAACTTCAGGAAACGAGAGGGGACGCCTGTATTTGAAATCCTTGTGTTTTATTTCTTTCTTGGTGAAGCTGATGTACTTCCAGGATTGCTTGTTACCCATATTCCCTCAGATGGAAAAAAAATAAAGAAAAAAAAAAAAAGAGGCATCTCCTTTAAAACACATGAGCTTTTCTCAAAAGTTTTTGTGCAATGCAATTTCTATGGTATATGTTTAGGAAGTCAGGATTACACATTGATTCACTTCTGAGCCATACAGACATGAATACTTAATGAATTTAGCCCAAACACAGGAACAAGTACACATAGCACGGTTTTATATTTGCACGTGAGATCTCTGAAAGATTTCAGTCAGAACCAGTGACTCCATGCACAAATGCAGCTGAAGGATATTTCTTCATTCAGGGAATTCACCAGTGGAAAAACAGCAAAGTGTAGAGATGGGACAAGAAAAAAAGTGCAAGCAAGTCTAATGATGAGCTAGCACAGCTTTATTATTTACAGGGTTTGTTATTAATGGCTTGGGGAGAATATTTATTAAATTAAAATATTTTAGAGTTTATATTATGTTTCCTTTGAATGTGTTTTCTAAATAAACACACACAAAAATGAAAACTGCAGTATGACAGCTATGTAAGAAAGGCCTTTTTTGTCCCCAAATACCCTTTAATTTGATAACAGTAAAATAATAATAATAAATCTCTCTTACTACCACCAGTCACACTTAAATCACTGGGAGCACTTTATTAAAAGGAAAGACTACAACAAAGTAAATTCAAGGCAGCAGAATTTAAGTCAGTTCTTGTGGGAATTGACTACTGTTCTTTCTTTCAGTCTGTGATTAATTTTTAAATAAATGAAACTACACAGGCATGAGACCTTAGAGGCTTCTGATTTTATAGTTTCTGAAATGATCAGATTAAGTAGTAAGACAGAAGGTTTCCCAAGATCCACTTTTCAAAACTATTGTAAATATTGCAGTTTGTTTGCCCCTAGAAACTTCTGATACCATGGACAAATGCTGTGATGTATATTTTATTCCAGACTATTACTGGGACTGATGTGATGCAAGTGATCTGAACCAGGGAGCATCTTTTAAGCGTGCACAGTGGACTGAATTCAGGGTGCAGTAATGGTGTTGTTGGCAGCTACATGCAGTGACTATATAGCCTGTTTACTACATACCCTCATATGCTCGTATAAGAGGGCAGCTAATCAATGGATTCAACTTGAATTCAGAATAACCTTTGCTTTTCTACTGTTTTATGGCATATGGCAGACAAAAGAAAACTTGAAACTGGCTAATGCTGCCTTACTGTTCAACATCTAGCTGTTACAGAGTTTAGTAGGAGGTATTTGTCATGATCTGACAGACAATAATACTGGTAGCACTCATTAGGACGGTTTTATGTATTCAGTTTTGGGGGGCAGCTGAAGCTTTGATTTAAACTCAAAGTCAGGTCTTTGAAATTGTTATCCAAGCACTATAAATTTAGAGAATATAGTCTATAATCCTTAAACCAGCAGATGTTTATTGTGTCTGATGAGAGTCTATGGTGCACAGGCTGGAAAAGAATATATAAAATACCTTTAAGTGGCTTAGGTAACTATGCCAAATCTCATTTGATTAATATAGTTCATCTCACCATTACTTGGCTTACAATTTTGGCCTACTCTCAACAAATGAAAGTCTCAATAGCATCTAATTTTAGTGTATATGGAACATCTCCTGACAGTGGGTTCATAACAACCTATTGAAGCTTAATTTACATTCATGTTTTAAAATGCTTATGAAACCTGAAGGCCTGAAGTTATCATAGCAGACTCTTCAATTATTGTACATCACTAATTCAATCTTTTTTTTTTTTTTTTTTTTTTTTTTTTTATTCTGATACAAATATGTTTAGTAAAATTGAGCAAAGCTTTCTGATTTATTGTAGTTGCCAACTGTCTGTGGTATTTTTCATCTTTAATCATCACTGCATGAAATCAGGAATAGCATGTAACTGATCTGCTAAATGAGTCAAAGTGGTACTGTGCTCCTGGACACTAGATGAAAGCAGTGTTATGTGACAGAGATGATCTATTTTAGCAGATTTTCTGTGTCGATTAAGACTATAAATCTGTTATATGGTGTGTTTTGTTCTGTTCAATATGCTTTGCATCTAGACTGTATTATTCAGCAGACTTTCTATCACAGATGGTATCTGATTCATTCAGCCTAATGTGGTTTGTAGCCATTTGGCTATCTACTAAGTATAGATTTTTTTAAAAAATATTATAATTTGTCATTTTATGGGATTAATTAGATTCAGATAATTTTTCTGTTGAATTATGTGATGGCTTTGTGTAACTGTGATAAGAACCGAGTTGGCTCAATATTAAGAAAATTTAAATATCTGCCCCTTAGGCGGTAGAAACAATACAAACTTCTAAGGGCTCCCTACATGGATTTTGTGCTTTAGACATCTGCTCTGATAGCAGCAAAGCCTGGATAACTGATTAATACTGTATCAAGGCTTTGGGAAGTTTTTGCTTAGAGTAGAGCACTTCTGACAATGAACCCACTAATCTGTTTGCTATGTTGGAGATAGTAGAACAATCTGGAAAAAGGAGCGTTCTCATACCCCAACCCCCTAAAAAATAAGTTTGTCCTACTTGAGAAGCTACTTATGAAAACTTTTTTTTTTTTTTTTTTTTTTTTTTTTTTTTTTTTTTTTTTT